>NC_056740.1:128763292-128903292 GCF_019279795.1 Protopterus annectens
TTTAATGTCTGATATTCTGGACCACTGAAGAAGTAGATGAGGGGAAAAGTAATGAAGAGTGTGCCTGCTCACCTTTCTCGGAGTGAAGGGTGCAGGAGTATGCTGGGTGCAGCACACACCATGCCCCCCCCCAGGAGAAAAGCATGGGAAAATGGGAAAAGCAGCAGTTTGGCATGATGGGAAGGTTACTTCATCATGGAGAAAACTTTGAAATGCCACAGTATGATGGCTCTTTGCCTATCCCTGTTCTATTCCCAGTACATGATGATTACTGCAAGTATTTGCTAAGCCTGCAAGTTTCCATCACAAGGAGAAAAGGCTCATACTGCGGTGCCACCATAAATGAAGAACCAAAAAGGACAAACTATAGATGTTGGTAGGGACTGTGATATCATTGTAACATACAGCAAAAAGTTGTGTGTTTCTAGGTCTTCCTCAACGATATACCCATGATTTTATTGCCACAGCACTGAGTATTTGTTAGATGAACATCCTATGCATGCAGGAGACAAGATGGAAGAGCAGTGTAGAAAAGCCAGTTGGTTTAGGATCCAGACTCTACTACTCAGGAGGAAGAAAGACTAGAAATGATGGGGGAAAGGCATCAGTGAGGGATATCATCCAACTTAGAGACAGACTACTGGCAATCAAACTACAATGTATGGTTATACACATGTATATGCATACATACATACAAACAAATATTGCAAGCACGGGCACTAATGCCCTTATAGCCTGCCAGTATATACCAAAACAGCTGATCCTATAGCAAATGTCCAGGCTGTTCTTAAAAATAACTGAGCTAGTTCTTGCTTTAATGTAATTTGGTAGTGTAGTCCACACACCAGCTACTCTTTCAGAGAACCAGATAGTACTTTTCTCATTCCTAAAAGAATCTCAACTACTTTTTGATAACCCAAACATTCCCAGAGGCAGTTGTCTCTATATGTCCTATATACTATGAGACACTGTACAAGTTCAGATGCTTTATTTTTTCATGATAACTTAAATTTTCACATCCGTGGATTCTGTTGGTATATTTCCATTGTACGCTTTCCAGTTTACTCATGCTTGTTGTCTTATAAAGTTTCTGTATTGTCATTCAATACTCAAGTTTCGATCTAATGCAACTAACAAACAATTTCCTAGACCTTATAAATCTTTTTATACAACCTATAGTTTTATAACTATCATTAACCAATTGGTTGATATCATAGAATCATATGAAGTTACTAGCCAATAGGCCCTGAGGCCCTTATAAGCCTAGTCAAGAGTTTAGCCCATGTTTAGACAAGTCGGCACCCAAAGCCCCTGTCCAGCAGAGACACAGGTGGAATCACAGGGGTGTATTTTCTGTTTCCCATCCAGTTATCCAGGTTGCGCTTAAAAAGGGATAATGAGGTACTCTGCTTGACGTGGAGAGGGAGTCTATTCCACAGATGGGGGAGTCTCTGGGACACAAATCTGTGCCACCAACAAGTCCTATTGATATCACAGACCAGGTTGAGGTTGTGCATATGGGCTGCTCGAGTGGAACTTGACTTGTGGATATGCAGCAGTCCCATCAAGGCAGGGTCTGAGATTGCTTTGTATGCCAGACACAGGTCACCTCTGGGGAGTCTGTATGAAACTGAGTAGAGGGACAGGGCTTTTAGCCTATCTGTATAGGGTCAGTGTTTGCGGCCCTGGATTCTCCTGGTGAGGAACCTCTGTGGTCTCTCCAGCTGCTGCATGTGCTTTGCGAGGTACATGCCGAAAGGAGCATTGTACTCAATAATTGGCCTTATAAGGGAAGAATACAGGAATGTTATGACCTCCTTGTCCCTGGATGAGATACCCTTATTTATGAGGTGGGCCATGTAGAAAGCTTTCAATACAATGCAAGCAGTATGGTGGTCAAAAGTCAGGTTGCTATCAACCTGGGTGCCCAAATCCTCACTACTGATTGTGTACTTAGGATGTTCTTATTAATGTGATAATATGTGAGGACATGACTCTCCCCAATGGGGGTGATGATGCATTTTTTGGCATTCAGCTTGAGACGATGTTTCTAGCATTAGTCATTTGTTTGGGTGAGACCCTCTTGGTGGACGTCGACATCACTTGGGGAATTGACTGCGCCCAACTTGCAGTCATCTGCAAACTTGGTCAGCCATAGCCCAGTGGTTTTTGGCCTGCACCTCAGAGAAATAGATCCCAAATAATAGAGGCCTGAAGACTGATCCCTGGGGTACACCACTCGTTATGGGTCTACTTCTTAAGGTGGCTTCCCCTATTTTGATTAGGTGAGTTCTACCAGTGAGGCAGTTTGCTACCCATCTGGTAATATATGGATTGATGCCTAGTTGAGAGAGTTTATCTACTATGCCTGAGTGGGGAACAGTGTTAAAGACTTTGGATAGGTCAAGGTAGGTGGTGTGCAGCGTCTTCTCCTCATCCATGGCTTTGGTGACTGTCTCAAAGAAGTCGACCAGATTTAACAGACATGACCTTCCCTTGACAAAGCCAAACTGTGTGGGGTCAAGCATTTGGAGGTTACCAATGTCCCTGTTAATGAGGTCCATGATAATCCATTCCATGGCCTTGCAGATCAGGCTAGTTAGGCTGATGGGTCTATAATTTCCTGGATCGGTGGATGCTCCACCTTTGTGTAAAAGGATGACAGTGGATGTTTACCACTTGGCTGGGACAAAGCTGGTACTCAGGGTTTGGTTGAATAGGGTGCCTAATGGTGCTGCAAGTTCATGCCTGAGTTCATGTAGGATGCAGCCTGGGACATTATCAGGTCCCATGGAAGCTGTATTTTTTGCCTTTCAGAGGGCAGTGATGACCTGTTCCCTAGAGATAAGGGGTGGGGGCAGGTACTGGGGATGTCCTGATTTACTGATGGGGATAGAGGGGAGAAGTTTTCACTGAATCTGTCAACCAGTAGATTGGGTATATCTACAGTATTTGTGTATGTGGTATCCTTGACCACCAGTTCTGAACAGATCTGGGTGCTTCCTTTGAGATTGCGGACATACGTGAAGAAGACCTTATGATTGTCTCTAGTAGATGTGGCCAATTTGGACTCGAAGTTGACTTTAGAGGATTTCACTAGTGCTCTTATTTGCTTGTCCAGGCTAAGGACAGATTGCTTCCAACTGGGCACCTGCTCCTTCTTGGTCCTGGACAGCAATTTTTTCCTTTTGTTATATAGATTGTTTATTGCAGACATCCACCAGACAGGTTTACTCTTCCTTGCAGAGGATGATTTTGTCCTGTCAGGTATTCCTGATTCCACACATCTATATAAATGCTCGTATAGTACTTTGGTGTAGATTTGGACATTGTTGCCAGTTCCTACAGAGGGGGAGGGGCTATGAAGCTGTTTATACCATCCTTCAGGAGGTTGTAATCAGCTTTGGAGAAGTTTTTTTGTTTGAACATAGCTAGAGGGAGGTCGGGGAGTGACTTCGAAAGTGACTGCTTTATGGGCAGATCTTACCAGGGACGGTGATACCAAAGGGGTGCTGCAGTGGTTACTCATGTTGGTTAATACCAAGTCCAGGATATTATCACCTCTTGTGGGGATATTGACTAGCTGTTTTAAGGCATTTGCATTGATAAAATCGAGGAATCTCTGGGCATTTGTGTTCTGGCATGAGTAGTTTTTCCAATCTATGGTTGAGTAATTAAAGTCACCCAGGATCAGGGTAAAGGGTTGAATTTTGATAGATTTGAAGTGGTCCAGATAGGTGGAGTGGGCATCTTGAGTCAAATTTCGGGGCCTGTAGCTAGCTATAATTTGAATAGGGGTCTTGTCAATGGTTAAGTGCACCTGGAGTGTCTCTTGTGCGTCATATTGTTTGACCAGCATGGAGGTGTGTATGTCTTTAATATATATTGGAACTGCACCTCTTTTGGCTTTGCTGCCCATATTTTGGGGTCTGAATGCATGATAGGTTGAGTAACCAGGTAAAGCTGGGGTGCTCTCCGCAGCTATGCACTAGGTTTTTGTGACTGTACAAATGTCAGCATCTTCCAGGCTTAAGAATGCTTGCAATGAGTGCAATTTCATGTTTAGACTCCTAGCGGTTAGCAGCATGACCTTTAATTTGCGTTTTGTTGAAATTTTTATGTTGGTAGTATCGACCTCATGACTTTTCCTAAAAAAGGCACTATGGGGGAGGCAAGGGCCTTTGCCAGAAGCCTGAAGCCCTAGTGAGACAGATACTGGCCATCTCTAGCTAAGCATTTTGGTCTGTCGATCATCTTCCCAGGCTGTCAGGTACTGGATCCCCCTGGAATAACACCAGAAACTAAGCCAATTGTTAAAGTCAATAATTTTTGTATTGAGGCATCATTCTGGGAGATGGTAGAATGCTTCTTAAGGCTAGGGACATACCTGCCTGGGACACATATTTGTCTCTCTTCATATAGTCCAGGGAGGTATGTCTTAAGTTGTTCACGTCAACGTGGACTATGACAGAGTCATAACAGTACCTGTTGTTGAGAGACTTGAGTGCGTGTGTGATATGGTGGATTCTGGCCCCTGACAAACAACTAACTGTGACTTTCTCCTTATCCAGCCTGGTGAGAGGCACATCTGTGTGTCTCACAATGGAGTCTCCTATGACTAATATGTTGGGTTTATGGTTAGCCCTTAGTGGTTGCGAGACACTGGTGTGTGGACTATGCATGGTATATGGTGTGGAGGGTTGTGGAGTTCTCATGTGTTTTTGCCTCTGAGGTCTCCTTTGTTTGGGTTTGTTTTTGTTGAGAACCTCTGGATATGTGGGTGTGTGATGTGTAGTTGTGGGTGGTGTTTGAGGTGTAGTGATTGTGATGACAACCTTCTCAGTGCCAGATATACTGGCTTGTGAGGGAGATAGCATAGACTCTAGCTTCTTTATGTAATTGTATCTCTCAAAAATCGTGTTCCTAGGTGGTAGTAGTAGATGGTTGCCTGTGTACATAAGGCAGTTGCTACACTGTCTCAGGATGCCCATATCAACCAGGCTGGCAGAAGAAACCATAAGAAATTGTCCATCCATATTTGTCAGAATCGGAGGGAAAGAGGCCAGGAAGAGCTAAGGGATAGGCCTAAAGCCCAAGTGCTTAAACCAAAACTAAGAGGCTTAGAATAACACTTAAAATTTAAACAGGCTAAAAACAAACAGTAATAAATGCAGCAGAGAAGATGCAATTGGACACTTTAGAGAACAAGTAGCAGAAAAAACAAGAGGAAGTAATAGAGTAGGAAGAGGAAACACAAATACTGTAAATGCAGCTGAATAAAGTTTTTTTTTTTAGTAAAGTGGAAAGGGAGAAAGGAGATAATTCAAAGTTAAGAAACTAAGGGGATTGGCCTTCCCAAATGTTCTCTCTGTATAAAGTAGAATGAACTAATGACACTGGACTGGGAGTAGTGTCCTGGATCAAATTTACAGTAGGGGCGGGCAACTGCAAAGCCACCCAGTTATATGATACACTCCTTGACAGTAAATCAGAACAAACTAACAAATACTTAACAAATGGAGAAAATTTCCAGTTAATACCTTTCACACAGTGAAACTAGCTAATCAAGCTTTACAAACAGTGTAACAGTAACAACAGTGATTTAACAGGCCCTGTAAGGCAGACAATTTCAGTACAATAGTGCAGATTAGTTTATAGCAATACATACAGTAAAAATATTAGGCAGCAGACAGTAAAAAGTGCTATACATGGTTAGAATAAGCAATAACTAGTAAAAATAAGCAAAGAAAAAAAATAGGATACTTATTGTTATATATATCACATAAGGTTGCCACCTTTTAACAAGGCCAAAGTGGGACATGGGGGTGTGGCCAGTAGGACAGGGGATGTGACCAATATGACACTGGCCACACCCCCACCATGACATCACCAGAGGTGTTAGAGATGCAGTATTACAGTTATGGGTACAACATTGTGACATTACAGCATACTGAAAACTCAAACCATTTAAATGAAGTGAAGCGTTGCTGCAAAAACACATTACTCAGTTGTAACAGTAAGCAAACTTTAAAGGAATAAAAAAACACACTACTCATTAAACAGACACTTGTTTATTTAGAAAAGTAAAAAAATTTATAAACCAACCATTACTATTCTAAAAGAACTAAAAAATCTACATACCACACACAAGCCAAGTGTAAAATTAAGACTGTTTTTATTGTAAATTAAAGCTAAAGCAAAGAAAAACACAAAACTGCATATTGCACACTAGCAAATTAAAGCTAAAGCAAAGAACACCGCAAAACTACATACTGTACCCTAGTACTACATACTGCACACTAGTACACTAAATCACTTTTTTTTAAAAGTGTATTTTGAATTAGATTTAACGGCTTGAAGAAGAGCCCGGTTTGAAATAATATTTGAATGAAAGTCACTACATTTCATCTGGAAATTTACAGTCATCATTAGTTCAGCTTTTAACAAGTTTACAGTACATCGGTTTCGCACATCTGTCCATTTACCTTTCACCAAAGAAAAAACTCTTTCTGAAAATGCATTTGATGTCAGTATAGATAATACCCTGGCAATTACCGGATATAGTGCAGTCAGCTCAGGCCCTTCTCTGAAAAGCTTTAGCCACTTTTCTCCTGGGGTCAAGCTTGTCTTACATAACTGTTCGAGAAAGGGCCTAATTGCCAAGTAGTCCCTAAAAAGATGGTCTTCATCTACATCCTGCAGACTCAGGGCAGTGGTCACATTGAGTATGTCACTGAAAGCAAAGGGCTCAGTTAGACATAATTTAGACAGTGTAAACAAGTAGTTGTTTTCAGTATAATCAAACCACTGTTCCAAGTACTTCACTGCTGTCTCCAAGAACACAATGAAGTGTCTTTTCAGTTTGTTAGCAGAAGTGCTGTCTAATGTGCTCATAAGTGCCCTAAGTTTCCCTCCAAAGAAAGCACCTTCAACTCTTGCCTGCAGTTTTTGCTTCAGAGAGACCATTACACAAAAAGTTTCCATGGCAGTAAGTCCTGATTTTTCTAATGTACTTATATATTCATTAAAATCAACAAGAACAGCACAGAGAAAGTGCAAATAGTACTGGGGCAGCATAGGCAATGCATTCTCACCATGCTCATTAACTGAAAAGTACTGCCATATCTGCCGGGGGTTTCCTCTTCTCCCTGGGAGAGGAAATAAGACTGGAACACTGAGAGATTTTTTGCTACTCTTTCAATGGCAGGCAGTAGTGACAGCCACCTTGTTGGCACATGTCTTAACAGACTCTCAAATTCCATGCCACAAAACTCAAAGAAGTCTTTCAAGTCTCTGGTCCTTGTGGCAGAACCTGAGAAATGGCTGAAAAGTTTCATTACAAATACTCGCACATCATACGGTAGTTGTGCTACAGCTTTTTGGGCTGCATTGTGAATGATATGGGCAACACAGTTAGCCTTCTGGAGTGATGGGCACTTTTCTTTTCATCTGGTATACACACCAGATTTCTTCCCATAGTTCACACTGGCATTATCAGCCCCATATGCTGAAATGCTGTTCCAGGGCAAGGAGTGCCGTTCCATAATGTTTGCAGTTTGCTGCGATATGGCCTGTGCAGATTAATCGGGGTCTTCATAGAAGTCCAAAAGGCTATTCACCACCCCTTCTTCTTTAGAAAAATACCTCACAACAAGTGGAAATAATTTTATGTTCCCCTTGTTGGAAGCATCTTAATGAAATTGCAAATGAAGTGCCTGGTTTTTCAAGGTCATGCAGGAGGCATTCCAATGAGTGCAGTCCCAAAACATTTTTGACTATGGCTTCAGCCTTGGTTCTTCCACAAGATAGTTTCTTTGCAATGTCTGAGTCACCATACAACTGGCTAGCCAACTTTATGGCACAGTCCAAGCTGTTATAGGAAATATTGTGCTTAACAGCATGGAACACCTCAGAGGCTTCTGCTGCAATGATCCTAAGTTCTGGTTCATCAGTGTTTGTCTTCCTTGGCCACTTTGTCATCAAGTGACTGGATTTAGCTTGAAGAATAGCAATCTTATGTTGTTCAGTTTCCTCATGCCGTGCAACATCGTTTCTTCCACCGTGGGTCACTAGAAATTCTCTCTTGCAGTACTTGCAGAATGCTTTGACATCACTGCATCTCTCAATCCAGTCGAATTCCTTTTTCTAAACATCCTGCCACTTGCACATTCTCTTGTTGCTGGCTGACTGCGATGACGTTGCTGCTCTCTTCATTCTTGAATCTGTACTTACCTGATATGCTCTAGATGATTGCCACTGTTAAACGTCCCAATGACCCCATGTGCAAAAATGGGAAAAAGTGGTTTTAGATGGATGAATACAGACACTGGCTTGAAAAACATTGGCATGCAAAACAACTGGCTTGATAAACATTGGCATACAAAAGAACTGGCTTGAAAAACATTGGCATATGAAAGAACTGTCTTGAAACATTGGCATACAAAAGAACTGGCTTGAAAAACATTGGCATATGAAAGAACTGGCTTGAAAAACATTGGCATACGAAAGAACTGGCTTGAAAAACATTGGCATATGAAAGGACTGGCTTGAAACATTAGCATACGAAAGAACTGGCTTGAAACATTGGCATACAAAATAACTGGCTTGAAAAACACTGGCATACAAAAGAACTGGCTTGAAAAACATTGGCATACAAAAGAACTGGCTTGAAAAACATTAGCATTCGAAAGAACTGGCTTGAAAAACATTGGCATATAAAAGAAATGGCGAATGGCGCAGAAAAGAATTAACATTACAAGCCATTTGAAAAAGATATACGGGCCAATCAAAAAATCGCAAAACAGAGCTACTTCTGTTTAATGCGGAACTGCGATGTTCTGCATTAAACAGAAGTAGCTCCGTGTTTAGCGATTTTTGATTGGCCCGTATACTGGTATACGGCCCAATCAAACAATTGCAAAACAGAGCTACTTCTGTTTAATACGGAACTGCTATGTTTCGCATTAAACAGAAGTAGCTCCATGTTTATTTATTTTTGATTGGCCCGGGCCATACAGAGCTACTTTTATTTAATGCGGAATTCTGATGTTCCACATTAAAGACCTAGCAACTTAGCCTATTGTGGAAGACCTTTTTTTTTTTTTTAATCTTCACTTGCTGTGAAAGACTTTTGTCCCTACCTGGCCAGTCGGAAATCTGGCAACCCTGGGTCTAACATTGCTACATACTCAAGTGTGCTAGCTTGCACTGCATTTGAATTGTTTTTACTGCTGTTTTACCTATTTTTCTGTATATATATATATATATATATATATATATATATATATATATAAAAAACTTTCCTGTAACTAGTGTAGCCCAGATTCAGATTTGCTGTATCCAGGACTGTATGTAAGCTTCTGAGCCCCCCAAGCTTTCTGTGTTGGAGGGAAGCCTTCTAGCTTATCAGTGGGAGTGGTAAGCACTAGGTAACCCATCTACCACATAAGGAGTGGTTCTGGCCCAGAAATTGTAGTTATTGGCTGTTTGGGCAGTTTTTCCATCTCTCTCAACCTTCTGATTTAAAGCCCGCATTTGCACTTGTTTCCCCCCTTTCCTGTAGCTAGTTTGGTCCAGATACAGATTCTTAGTTTTAGCACTTGAATTTGCTTATTGTGATCAGCACTTGTTCAGAACTTGTAAGCACTAAATAACCTACTAATTACTGCAGCACTCAACCTTCCTCATTACCTAGAGGAAAACAGTTTTGGTACTTACTTTCCTCACTTGCTTAGAGAAAAACAGCTCTTGTACTCTCTTTCCTCACTTATCTAGAGGAAAATAGTTTTTTATTCAGGCATGTCTAAGGGTCAGCTCCCAGTGTTCTCTCCTGTCTATCTAATGAATCTGGGCATCTTGGGGCAATGTAGAAATTGCCTCATGTACATGGACAACCCTCTCCTCCTACAACCGAACACTACAACCTGTGAGAGATGCACTTATCTAGCCAAACTGGAGGTAAAGCTCTCTCCAATCAAGACTGAACTTGACAGTCAAGAGGAGAAGGTAAACACTTGCACCACACCACACACATCACATAGTCTCACTAAATCTACACCACCAAAATCCACACATAGTAATACAAAAACATTCGCGGAAGCTCTCAATAATAATCTGTCTAAGCAACAGAGACCTCCAAAGCAGAAACGCAAGCAACCTCCATCCCCCAACACAACCCAAATGACACATAGCCCGCAGACTCAGTGTGCCACTCAACCAAAGCCAATAAGGAAAAACAACTTACCCAACGTACTAGTCATAGATGACTCTATAGTCAGGCACACTGATGTCCCACTCACCAGGCTAAACAAGGAGAAGGTTACTGTCAGCTGCCTGTCGGGTGCCAGGATCCGCCACATAAACCCACACACTCAGGTCACTCCGCAACAAGTACAAATATGACTCTGTCATTGTCCATGTTGGTGTGAACGACCTGAGATGTACCTCCCTGGACTACATGAAAAGAGACATGGAAGAGCTCTCCAATCTTGTAGCCCAGGCAGGTATGACCCTAGCCCTGAGTAGCATTCTGTCATCACCCAGAATGATGCCGCAGTACAAGGACAAAATGATTTACTTCAACAATTGGCTAAGCTTCTGGTGCCATTCTAAAAGGATCCAGTATCTGTCTGCCTGGGATGACATGGTCGATAGACCACAATGCTTTGCCAGAGATGGCCTGCACCTGTCACTCCTGGGATTCCGGATACTGGCTAAGGTTCTTGCCGCCCCTATAGTGCCTTTTTTAGACAAGGTTCAAATGACAAATTCACCACCATAACAGGAACAGGCAAGCAAAAACGGAGGGTAATGTTACTCAATGCTAGAAGTCTAAATCTCAAAATGCACTCATTCAAGGCACTCCTTAAAATGGAGAACATAGATGTCTGTGCAGTGACTGAGACCTGGTTCAAGGCTCCAGAGAGCACCGCAGCATTACCAGGCTATAAGTCATACCACACTTTTTGGCCATCTAACCTGGACCGGAACACCAAAGGTGGAGGTGTGTCCATATTCATTAAGGATATCCACACTTACAGGCTAGTTGCTCAGCATAATGCAGCCGAGGTTATCCAAGTGCAACTAACCCTGGGAAAAACTGCAATCCAAATTGTAGCCTGCTACAGATCCCTCACCATGCCCTAGGATTCCCACTCCTCTTTTCCTGATATACTGGAAAATATTAGGGTTCAACCAAACACCCTAATATTGGACAATTTTAACTACCCCACCATTAACTGGGAAAACTACTCATGTACCAACTCCTTCACTCAGCACTTTCTGGAATTCATAAATTCCAATGCCCTGGATCAACTTATCCACACCCCCACCAGGGGCAACATTATCCTAAACCTAGTCATTACCAACATGAGTGACCGGTATTCTACACCTGAAGTCAACTCCTAGTTGGTCAGATCTGACCATAAGCTAATCACCCTAGATATCCAGATCCTGCCCCCACCCCCCATTAAGGAAACCACGGTAAAACATTTCTCCAAAGCCAACTTCCTGCTTCTTTTAGTCAGAAGTGGTGAACTTCATGACACCCATGCAGATGGACAATACAGTTATGACTGTTGAATCCTACACAAATGCACTCTATAAGCACTTACACGAGTGCATGGATCGTGCTTTCCCAAACAGAACCAAGATGCTATCCTCCAAAAAAAGGAAGCCAATCTGGTGGTCCCCTGCCATAAACAAACTCTACAACAGAAGGAAGAAATTGTTGCAAAAGAGAGTAAACTCCCATGAGTGGAGGAGCTCCCTGGTCAGCCTCAGCATGAAGCTAAGATCCCTTATAAGATCCTCCAAAGCTAGCTATGAAAACAAGATTGCCAGTAATTCTAAGGACAACCACAAAGCATTCTATAGCTATGTCAAGAATCTCAATGGCAACACCCAGATCTGCTCTGAATTACAGCACAATGGCACAAAAATTACAGAACCAACTGATATTGCCAACATCCTGGCAGATAGGTTCAGTGCTAACTTTACCCCCCTCTCACCCCCTAAAGGGCCCATATCTATAGAGGAAGAATGCAGAGTCCCTGTAATCACAACTTTACAGGTAAAAGCAGCACTCTCTAAAGCCAAAAACACAGCATCCATGGGACCGGACAACATCCCAGGCTGTGTTTTACACGAACTTCAGAATGAACTGGCTCCCCACCTAAGCACCATGTTCAGTCATAGCCTCACGTCAGGCTTTGTGCCCACTGAATGGCTCACAGCAACAGTTATCCCACTCCACAAAGGGGGAGCCACCACTGATCCTGGGAACTATCACCGTATTACCCTGACGAGCCTGGTCTGCAAGGCCATGGAACATATCATCATGGAACTTATAAACAAAGACATTGGTAATCTCCAAACTCTGGACCCCATCCAGTTTGGGTTTGTGAAAGGCAGAACATGCCTCCTGAACCTGGTCAACTTCTTTAAGGCAGTCACCAAAGCCGTAGACGAGGGAAAGGTGGTTCACACAGCCTATCTTGACCTCGCTTTCAACACCATTCCCCATTCTGAAATTATAGCTAAACTCACTAAACTAGGTATAAATCCCTATGTCACAAGATGGGTTGCCAACTGGTTCACTGACAGAACCCACACTGTAAAATTTGCAGACTCCAGATCTGACTTCAAACCAGTGACAAGTGGAGTACCACAGGGATCAGTCCTGGGACCTCTCCTGTTTGGTATCTACTTCTCTGAAGTACAGGCTAACACAGAAGGCCTCTGGCTAATGAAGTTTGCAGATGACTGCAAACTAGGAGCTATAGTTGAGTCCCCAAATGATGTGGACATCCTACTGAAGGGCCTCACTGAGACAGATGCCTGGTGTCAGAGCCATGGCCTCAAGCTCAATGCCAAAAAGTGCATTGTTATCCCCTTTGGTAAAATCTCTGTACCCATGAGCTACCACATAGGCGGCAGTCTTCTTGACACCGAATGTGTGATAAGAGACCTTGGAACCCAGGTGGACAGTAGTCTCTCCTTTGATAAATACATTGCCACAGTAGTCAGGAAATCCTTCTACATGGCACACCTCATCACAAAAGGGTTTTCATCCAGGAAAAAGAGGTTATTGTTCCCCTCTACTCGACACTCATTAGATCCATTATTGAGTACAATGCCCCTTTTGCAATGTACCTCACAAGACATCTGCAGCATCTGGAAAGGCCACAGAAGTACCTCACAAAGAGGATTACTGACCTCAAACAGATGCCCTACACTGATCGTCTCAAAAAACTCCAGCTTTACTCTGTAGCATGTCGCCTACTCCAAGGTGATCTCTGCCTAACATATAAAGCTATGTCAAACCCAGAGCTGTTGGACATGCTACACCTAAAGAAATCCCAATCCCTCCAAGCGACATGCTCTAGGGACCTAAACCTTGTCACCACAATAAACAGGATTTGCTGGAGGGATAGATTCCTGTCCCAGAGACTTTGCATACTCTGGAACAAGCTACCCATCTATGTCAAGCAAAGTTCCTCATTAACACTGTTCAAGAAAAATCTTGATGAGTGGATGGGAAATAGGAAATACACCCTGAGGATCACTTCTGTGGCTCTGCTCAACAGGGGCACAGGAAATTAACTTTCTTGGGTTGGCGTAAGCCAGAGAACTTTGTTGGCTAGGCTTACTTAGGCTCTTGGGCCGATAGCCTAGTACCTACCTATGAACCTATAACTAATCTTCTCTCACCAAAAGCATGCCTGATCTCTTTTGCACAAACTTTTATAAAGGTCTCTACGATAGGATCTGTTTTTGGTATAAACAGACTTGGCTTCTTGAAAGAAGTCTCAGTCATATCACCTGTATCTTTATACATAGTTTTAAGTGCTAATGTATGACCAAAATGTTTCAGTTCTTTTAGTAGATCAGTCATAACAGTTCTCTGCGGTGGAATAAAGGATAAACCTTTATTCAGCAGAGAAATTTGTGCTCTAGTAAGTTCAAAATTAGAGAGGTTAATTACCAAGTTTTCGCATTTCTACTGTGAGTCGTCATCCTGTTTTGGCTTGCCTGTCCTTGTATCTGTTGATACCTGCCCTTCCGCCCTCTGCTTTTGGATCTCTCTCTTATCAGCAACTTTTTAGCATTAAAAATTGTAGAACAAAACAGAAGAGGTGGTGACATTAAGAATATGATGGAAGAAGCAGAGCAAAGATGGATTCTGCTACTGCAAGCTGATACATTTCCAGGGATTAATGGAGCAGTGTCACTTAAGCCTTACCTTAAAGCAAGACCACTTAAACATTAATTGTAAAAAGACACATTTCAATATTATGTTGTGTGCTTTGTTCTTTATTGCAATTTCTGAAGCTCACTGGATTGATTTACTGTGTTTTTGAGTATTTAAATGTTCTGATTGAATTAACTTACTGTGTTTTTAAATGTTTTCATCAATAGATTTGATTAATTTAATCTAGTTTTTCATTGTATGCGATACTATTTAAATGTTATGGCTATCTTTTGTGAGTGTATAAGTCTGAAGAAGCTGTCAGTTACAGATCGTGAAAGCGCTTACTTTGTCTATTAAACCACATTGGTTTTAAGTTTATATTCCTCAGCTGTGGTCTGTTCACTTTTTATTATTGTTTTTGTGGCTCAGAGGTGAAGACCGAGCATTAACCCAGCTACAGACCATTTTAATCTATATTTCTTCTTTGTGTGGCTTTTTCTGTGCTGGGACATGGCTGAAGGAGATAATTTGGAAAATGGAGCTAATGGATCTACTAGACACCATTATGGAAGTTTTCATCGTATGTTGAACATTGAATCTAACCCTTTGATGCAGAATCCAGTGTTTCCTGATATAAGGAGCGAGATAATAGATCCAAATACTCATACCAAATTTATTGAAATATTTAGAGACTTGGAGAACAAACTATATAAATTTAAGAGGCTCAGATGGCAAAGGTTTCATCTAGAGGCATCGTAGAAGTATAAGATAGTCCCTAGGGGACTGAGAGTATTAACAATGCCCACATATGGGGATACTTACCCTGATCTATTACAAAAATGGCAACATCCTAATCTCCAACTAAGTTATGACTATATGCATTTACTAATTGAGTACTTTCTGCCTCAAGAAAGAACCATAGCTGAAGAAATTGATAAACTACAGAATAAACTGCTTTCTAACTTCTCTGCCGATGTTATTGGTACTAAACTAGATGATTTGTATGACAGTGTTATGGGGTATGAGAAGAGACTTCAAAATATCAAAATGAAGAAACTACAGAGAGATGTCAACGATTTTTCAGCACAAAGAAGTCTTTTTGTGGCCGAAAAGACCTATTTCTGTAGCAGGAGTCTCTAATGATAATATATCTGCTTCGAATCAAGTGAATTTAGAGAGCACTGTTCCTTTAATGCCTAGCTTGAAAACAGAACTTTCAAATATCACTGACGTGATGACGCAACACGCAGTTACATCTTCTACTACACGAAAGGAGAACGAGAAAGATAATACGGCCTCAGCTCCTTTTTCAAAGGATACTAGTAAAACTAATAAGACTAGCAATGGAGAAGCTTCCTCTTCTTTTTTAGACCTGAAGAGGACAATACAGACTCTCATACTACCTTTTGTCCTAAACAACACTCTGCCGATAAAAGAGAGATCCAAAGGCAGAGGGCGGAAGGGTAGATATCATCAGATACAAGAAGGACAGGCACGCCAAAACAGTATGACGACTCACAGCACAAATGTGAAAACTTGATAATTAGTCTCTCTAATTTTGAACTTACTAGAGCACAAACTTCTCTGCTGAATAAAGGTTTATCCTTTATTCCAGCGTAGAGAACTGTTATGACTGATCTAGTGAAAAAACTGAGACTTTTTGGTCTACATTAACACTTAAAACTATGTATAAAGATACAGGTAATATGATTGAGACTTCTTTTAAGAAGCCAATTTTGTTTATACCAAAAACACATCCTATTGTAGAGACCTTTATAAAAGTTTGTGAAAAAGAGATTAGAGATGCTTTCGGTGAGAGAAGATCAGTTATGTTTCATAATTTAGACCAAACTGAAGTTGAAGCTTTAACATAACTGAATGCACTGTTTAGTTTAGAAATTAGACCTGCAGATAAGGGGGGGTATTGTAGTTATGGATAAACAGCTATATATACAACAAATGATGTTACTATTAGATGATATAGATACACATTTACATATTTCTAGTATGCAGGTCAAATGTATTATTGACATGGTGTCTGTATTTATTTTTGATTTATTTGTGTCACAACAAATCACTGAGGAATTATTGAATTATTTTCAAGTGGAGCATCCAATTGTATCTATGATCTATGGATTACCCAAGGTACACAAGAATATGACTAGTCCACCTATGAGACCCATTGTCTCCAGTAGAGGATGGGCCACGGAAGCCTTATCAATTTATGTAATGAAGCAATTGCATCCAGTGTTAGAAACTTGTAACACTGTATTAAGAGATACCAAGATGTTTTTAACTTCTCTCTATAAAAAGATGGCAGAGATCCGTGGTATCTATATTTTTGTTACTATGGACATTACATCCTTTTTTACTGTTATACCCAATGTATGGGGTATAGAAAGGGTACGTGAACTACTAAATACCAGAAGAGTCTATACTTATACTAAAGTGAATCTGATATGTAGTTTACTTGAGATTATTCTTGAAAATAATGTGTTTATGTTCAATGACTGTTTCTATTTGCAGAAGGTTGGCGTAGCAATGGGCATGGCCTGTGCGAACAGCTACGCCAGCCTAGCATTGGTTTCATGGGAAATTAATTATTTGCTGCATGGAAATGAGTTTGCAGGCAGTATCCTTTGGTACACACGTTTTGTGGATGATGTCTTCCTTTTATGGGGGGATACCACTAGTAGACTGGAACTTTCTATTGATTATTTACATAGTACTACTGATTTTCTAAGATTTACATATAAATCTTCATCTGATATTATAGATTTCCTTGATGTGACAATACATAAAATATCATGAATGCAATTAGTTACCAGTCTTTATAGGAAGCCCAGTAGGAAGAATAGCATTCTACATAAAACTAGTATGCATCCCAAGCATGAGAACCAGAATGTAGTCAAGGGTCAATTTATGAGAATGAGTAGACTACATAATACAGAAGAGGGATTAGACCTAGCAGTCTCTACCCTGAAGAATGACTTTATAAATAGAGGTTATAGTGCAATAGACATAGACATTAGCATTGCGGATATGCATGAAGGACGTAGTCACAAAGGAAAACCGTTCTTTTCTGAGAATATAGATGATGCTCATGGCATACATAGTGCAAATAAGTATAAAGTCAGATTTCCAGTTTCCTACTCTGGTGACATAAAGACATTCTGTCAAATATTTGAGAGAAACTGGAATATTTTGAGCTCTATAGAATAGCTGGATGGTGTTATAGACAGGAGACCAAACTTCTCATTTATGAACAGAAAGTCTCTGAAAAGACAATTATGTTATAGATCACAAGTGAATAGAAATGACAATATACTATCTCAAAGAGTAGGAACATTTCCCTGTAGAAACTGCATGGCATGAGAGTTTATTTACTCAAACACTACATGTACACATCCAACACAGAAATTTGTTATAGATATTGATTTCTATGCTGGCTGCGAGACACGCCGTTTAGTTTATCTTAGTTTTTGTAAAACATTCTATGTTTTTATGTTGGTAAGACCAACAGAAGTTTTAAAGAGTGCATTTTAGAGCACTTAAAAGATATAACTAATGCCAAAGAAACAAATGCTTTGGCAAGACGTGCAAACTGAGGGTATAAAACATGTTTTTAATTTTTTAGCATTAGAAATTGTAAAACAAAACAGAAGAGGTGGTGACATTAAGAATATGATGGAAGAAGCAGTGCAAAGATGGATTCTGCTACTGCAAGCTGATACATTTCCAGGGATTAATGGAACAGTGTCACTTAAGCCTTTCCTTAAAGCCAGACCACTCAAACATTAAGTTTAAAAAGGCACATTTCAATATTATGTTGTGTGCTTTGTTCTTTATTGCAATTTCTGAAGCTCACTGAATTGATTTACTGTGTTTTTGAATATTTAAATGTTCTGACTGAATTAACTTACTGTGTTTTAAAATGTTTAAATGTTTTGATCAATAGATTTGATTAATTTAATATAGTTTTTGATTGGTTGATATACTATTTAAATGCTATGACTATCTTTTGTGAGTATATAAGTCTGAAGAAGCAGTCAGTTACAGATCATGAAAACAACCAGAACATACAACCTGAAACAACTTTAAAAAAGCTCAAAATAACCAATGTGTGTTTACTCCAAGCCCTAGACCAGCCAACTTTACCAGCCAGTGGCCAATCAACACAATCTTCTCACTAAAGTGAAGAAAGGCTTCTGCTAATCCAAGATGGCCTGGAACATGTGCTCAGAACAAACAGCCACTGCAAACAAACAAACAGGCCCAGAGACAGCAAACCTGAACTGCGTTATGCTACAGCTACTAGCTATACTAATTTAGGCAGAAAACACTACAGAAATGTTTATTACAGCAGAAAAACAGTAGTGAGACACTAAATGAAAGTTTTAAATAGACAAAGGAGCAAGGAGACTCTATAGAATGCTTTTAACTGCAAACAAATCAGTTATATGATATACTCCTTGGCAGGAAATCAGAACAAACAGATGCTTAACAAATGGAGAAAATTTCAGGTTAATACCTTTTACGCAGTGAAACTAGCTAAAAAAGCTTTACAAGCAGTGTGACAGTAACAAAAGTTATTTAACAGGCCCTGTAAGGCAGACAATTTCAGTACAATAGTGCAGATTAGTTTATGGGCGGCCACAGTGGTGCAGCGGTTAGCGTTGCCGCCTCACAGCAAGAGGTTCTCCAGTTCGCTCCTAGGCTGGGGTGCCTTCTGTTTGGAGTCAGCATGTCCTCCCTGTGGTTGCGTGGGTTTCCTCTGGGTGTTCAGGTTTCCTCCCACATCCCAAAAACATGCTGTAGGTGGATTGGATACTCTAAATTGGCCCTAGGCATGAGTGCATGTGTGTGTGTGTGTGTGTGTGTGTGTGTGTGTGTGTGTGTGTGTGTGTGTGTGTGTGTGTGTGTGTGTGTGTGTGCCTTCCTTGGAAGGTTGGGCGCCAGGCTGGCAACTTGGCACCATAAAACTCCACTGCCAATCATGAGTGGACAGGTGATCCGCTGTGATGACCCCTAACGGGGAAAAGCCAAAAGAAGAAGAAGAAGTGCAGATTAGTTTATAGCAATAAAATACAGTAAAAAATAGTGGGCAGCAGACAATAAAAAAATGCTAGAAATGGTTAGAATAAGCATTAACTAGTAAAAATAAGCAAAAAAACAAAACAAAACAAAAAAAAAACAGGATACTTACTGTTATAGATCACAGATCAAAGTTGTGGTCAGTGCCCCTCCTCTGTTCAGCTCAGTGTGAATAAACTCAAAGCTGGATCTACCCATATACCCAGGTCCTTAAATGAATCTACAGTTTTAATCACTGTGTGCTGTGTATTATTCCTCTTTCAAATTATGTATTCCAAATCTCATGTGATAAGTTTTTGATGTATTTATCAGAATATTATTCTCCTGTACTCGAATGGTCAATTTAATCTTGTTATTTTGCAGACATGCCCTGTCTGTAACACATGTAATCAGTTTACCCATTTTCAAGTCATCTGCATACAGACTGTAGAACAGCTCAGATGAAAAAGATAAATCTGAAAGATACAATCTAAACATATATGGGTCTAGGATAGAGCCCTGTGGGACACCTTGACTACAACCTCAAATTTTAGCTGTTATTTATATTGTTATAGATCCTCATCATGTTGCAGGTTATAATAGACCTATTTTCAATATATGCATGCTGATATGTGGTTTCAAGTCCCAGACTTTGCAATTCTGACAATAATGTATCCAATATAAACTTCTCCATAATTTTTTCACAACATGAAAGTAAGCTTATGAGTCTGTATGACTTTGGGTTGATTCTAATCCCATTTACCTTAAAGACAGGTTTAAAAAGTACAGATCTCCAATCTTGAGGAATCGCCTCATATTTATACGACCTAGTTCATAACAGATATAATGGCACTGTAACTTCATGCCGAAGTGGTCTTGGGACATTACTATGAATTCCGTATCCCCCCTGTGCTTTGTTTGGATCCAGTTTGCATATATCTTTTTCAATGTAATCTAATTTGATTTCAGTATCTGAGATTACCTGGATGTCACTAGGACAATATATCAGCCCTTCTGTGGAGCCAAACTGCATTGCATAACACTTTGTAAATATATCTGTAATCTGTTGTGTCAGAGAATACATTTTAGAATCAGCACATAGTTTATTTATCAGTTTGTATGTCTTTACTCCTACCACATCTTGTGTATCCATAAAATATTTTCTTAGTTTGCTCAATATCTTTATATACATTTTCTTTTAAATTTTCTTGCTCTTGTCTCACACTATATATCAGATTCATTAATGCCTGTACTAAGTGTACACCAAATGTACGTGCTCTTTATTCAAGAACATCCTTATCACATTGTATGTGCTTTCTAGTCACTCAGAAAGATTACACTAAGTGAAAATGTAGCCTACACTTTGTAGTCACCGTTATGAATCTCCCTCGATATATAAGGCTGCAAGAAAATCAGTAGGAAAACTAAAATTAGGAGGAAGAACGTGTAAGTTATGCTTGTACTGTCTCTTCACTCAAAATGGTGTAAATTTAATTTAGGCATTCATGAATGTGGCCCTATGTTTAATTTGTCTGTCCAGTTTGTTTATTTCAGTTTTTAAAGTTGTAGTTGACCTCTTTCCCATTTCTTATATTTTTTGTCTCACCTTAATCAAGTATCTTGTTCTTATAAAAGCAGATCCTACTGATGTTGTGTGCCTAGATCCTAATGTTAAACATTTTTTTATTTTACTGCATTCATACAATTTCTCTTTCAAAACACTTTACATTCCTTCTGCAGTTTTTGCACTAAACACATCATTTCAATTAGTTTTACACAGTGACTATTTCCTTCCATGTTATCTGTTATTAATCTTCTGTACATTGGTTTAGATTTCAGTCTGAAGAATTATCTATCAACAAATTATCCTTTATAACCCCATAATCACTGCAAATCAATGGTGGTAAAACTTTTCATGAAGCAACAGTAATTTCTTTAGGAACACAAACAGTGAATAGTACATTCCGCTCCCTGGAAGGCTTTTCTACAGTCTGAAGTAATTGTTTCTCCTGAACATATATTGTAAATCATTTCCTTATTAATGTTGTTGAATCAATATTATTATAGTTTGTTTCTGGTAAATTTAAGTCCCCAGAAACTACTATTCTTTCATCATGTATTTCAAGCAAGAAATCTATGACTTCTTCTAGGTAATCAACATTTGACTTTGGTAGCCTATACACTCCAACAATTGTTATATGTTTTGGGGTTGTTTAATTGCCACAGTTATACAATCTACATAGTGGGTGTTATCACTGAACATGTAGTAATCACAGGTCTCATAACAATCCTTAGTCCCTATCATAATACCGCCACCCAATTTTTTGTTAGAATGTCTGTTACAGTAAAAATATTCATAGCCTGACAGAACTAGCTTCCAGTCATTGTTCTTTAACCAGGTTTCACAAACAATAACAACATCAATCTTGTGGGAATGTAACAAGTTTTCCAATAAAAAATATTTTATTATTAATGTACATGTCAGGACAGACAGAACAGGATATGACGACTGCCTGGATCCACATGGGCGGGGCAACAGGAATAAAGAAGGAGAAGCCTTTCTAGACTTCTGTCTGGCAAATGCTTGATGGTGGCTAACACATGGTTCAACAAGAGAGACGGTGACAAGATCATATAGAAGAGTGGCCAACATGCTACTCAGGCAGATGTCCTCTAGTAAGGAAAGGGTATTGGGATAGAATCAGTGATTGCAAAGTTATCCCCAGTGAGACACTCCACAGCATAAACTACTGGTTGCTGCAATCAGCTGCAAGAGTGGTCAGAGAAGGCTTTAAAGTCAACAGAGACTAGGTTGAAGACCTGAGTAAGGAGAAGAAATAAGTGGAGTTGAAGAAGAGGGGCAGTGCCTCAAAAACAGCACGTGTGAGGACTATTGAACAGACATGCGATCAAGCCAGGTAAGGAAGCAAGGTACATAAGTAAAACTTGTGTTGGAATGCATAATTTCCGGAAATTATCAAAAGAAAGAAGGAGTACTTGACAAAGTGTGAGATAGAAACGATGGACCAAGCTAAGTAGGGGTATTGATTGGCTAACAAAGAGGCTAAAAGAGGACATGCAATACCAAAGAACAAGGCAACAGAAAAGTGACTCAGTAGATGGCACAAATAAACTCTATCAGGTTGCAAGGCAAAGACAGATGAAGAAGATAATCATACAGCCTACATAAAGGATGCCAGCAGCAAACTGCTCATCAGTCCACAGGACATCAAAGGCAGATGGAAGGAGTACTTCTAGTAGCTTCTAAATGAAGAAAACCCCACAGTAGCTGTGTAGCTTATGATGAAAGAGGAGGATGAGCCCACCCTGGAAGTAAGAACAACACCAAGAAAAATGAAGTCCGAAAAAGCAGCAGGCTCAGATGACACCACAGCAGATATGATCAAGATGTTGGGAGAGATATGGGAGAAATGGTTCTTGGGAGTACTCATCACAGTATGGAGAGAAAAGCACATCCCATATGACTGAAGAATACGCATGCAAGCCAGTGCACAAGAACAAAGGGAATATCCACAACTGTGGGCAGTGCAGAGGTGTCAAATTCCTGTTACATTGCAAGTTCTGTAGAGGGTGATTGATAAACAAATACACAGAGTAATAGAAAATAAGATGGGTGATAAACAGTTCAGCTTCAGATTAGGATGCAGCACAACCACCTTGATGTTTGCAGTGAGACAGATAGTTGAGAAAAAAACTGAAGAGGAGGAAAGAGTCAAACTGTGCATTCCTAGTCTTCTAGAAAGCATATGGCAAGGGCCCTAGAAAGTTGGTTTGAGCAGTCCTGAGGTGGTTTGAAGCCCCATAAAAATAAGTAGAATTAATGCAGGCTATGTACAATGGCCAAATGACCAAAGTATGAACAGTGTCTCATAGAGGGGTGCCCAGCAGGAGTGGATGTACATCAGGGTTCAGCTCTGAGCCCAATACTGTTCATACATTTGATGGACTACATTTCCAAATGGGTTAGAGGAGACACAGCAACAGAGTTGCTGTATGTAGATGATGTGGCATTACAAGCAGACTGAGCATAAATTTCAGGAAATGATAGGAGAACAGAATGCAAAACTGAAGGTACATGGTATGAAACTGGGCACAGATATGACAGTTGCAGTGGCAGCAAATGAGGGAAATCAGAAGAAGCTGAGAATTGTGACAGAAGAGAAAATAGTGAAACCAGTTACCAGCTTCAAGTGTCTAGGAGGGGTGGTTGAGGAGTAGGCAAGTCTGAATGAGGAGGTCAAAGCTAGAATCAGAGGGACTGCAGCCAATTGGTACAGAGTGTCAGGATTAGTATATGACATATGAATGCCAAAGAAGCTGAAAAGTAAGGTGTTCAAAACAGTGGTGTGACCAGTACTACTGTTTGGTACAAAAACCTGAGTAGTGAGGGCAGAGCAGTTGAAGAAGCTAGACATAATAGAGATAAAGTGTTTGAAGAGGGTGTTTGGATGCACACTATGGGACACTCAAAGAAATGAGGACATCAGAGCAGAATGCAAAGTAGCTCCAGTTGCAGTGAAGGTGAAAGAGAATGGATTGTGGTGGTCTGGACACATCCAGAAAGGCAAATGGCAATCTGGTGAAGAAGATTTGGGTCAGGCAAAAAAAGGCAAGAGGAAACAAAGGCATCCAGCAAAGAGGTAGATGAATTATGTGAGAGAAGACCTGTGACAGTCAGGTATGACTGTCAAAGAAAGTAGTATAGTGTCATTGAATTGAGAGAGAAGGTGACATTTGACAACCCACCCCAACCCTCTGTAGAAAACAGGGAAAAGGGGATTGATGATGATGATGATCCAGCATGGTTGTGTGGGAGGAAGGCATTGTGGGGCCAACAGTGACACACATCACATCTCTGCCTGCCCAGGGAGTGACATTAGGCCATTCCAAATATCTTCATGGCTGAGATGATAGCCCTCTCTGGACAGCTTTTATCCCAGCTTGGAATGTTTTCCCAGTGTGGTGGGGAACAGAGAGCCTGTGACTGATGGGTTAAGGCTTGATGGTTGGCAGGTAGAGAAACAAAAGTAATCTAGAAAAAGATACAGTCTCACATCATAGGTTTTAGGCTCAGATGGGTCTAAATATTCCATAGATATATTCATGTAAAGAGCAGAAACAGGCTTGCCAAATTTGGTACTATTGCTTTCAGTTGCACATTTCCTAATATATTAGAACACTGTCACTTCTCATTAGCATTGTGACCTTCATACTTATATAAAGGTGAATCTTTTGTGAGAAACTGGTTTGTTTCCTTTGGTGAAAGTGCTTTACTGACCTGAGCCATTTAAAACAGCTCTAAATGTATTACCTTTAACTGAAAAATCAAATTTATGAAGCAATATCATGCATAATTTCCACAAATGGAATTATTGTACTTTTAATTTGTGAGTGCTGTATGTGGAGAATTAGTAGCTTGCATATGAAGTTTAGGTTTCTAGACAATAGTTACAGCATTTAAGTCAACACTATATTTTTGTTCCATGTCAGTTATCTGCATATTTGATAACTGAAATGCTTTTAATATAGGCACATATTCAAAAGGACATTTTTAAATGTCAACATAGTTTCTTTTAAAGATTTTGTTCTTGGCTTGGTGGAGGTGCAGCTTTTAATAAGCTGAAACTGTATTTCTTTGTCAACATGAGAAATGCAGTTTTTTGCTACCATTTGTAACTTCACATTGTATATATACAGTACTTCACATGGTATATATCTAATAATTTGATACTGAGGATCCTCCTCAGTAGTATGTAATTGGGATATCCTTCATAGGTTCATAAGTTGCTGCTAGGCAATAAACCAGTTAAGCCATTTGAAGACAGTCAATGCAATTTCACTGTTGCACCCAGCTATTTGACCACCATGCCCATAAGGTATGGGGCCTAATCCTAGGAAAAATGTGTAGTTTCCCAATCATTTGATTTGAAGATAGTGAGGGAAATACTTTGCTTTGCAAAAACAGGAGTTTGTTCTGGATGTGGGGGATTTGTTGGTAGGGATACTGTCATGCCAAGAAGTCTTATTTATGTTGCAATAAAATTTAGGTCCCTTGATTTTGTACTTGTATTACTGCCATCCTTGTAGTTATATAGTTGATTATGTAGGATTGAGGCATTTGCGGCTTTGTTGGTCAGGCATAGGTCAGCACACCAGAGTCTGTAGGACATAGAGAAGAGAGATATATATTTTATGCTCTGTTTATCTTCAGAAGTCATTGCATGAGACTTTTTTTGTGAAACCACTGCATTTTATCAAGTTGGCTTAAATGCTTATACAGATACATGCTGAAAGACATAGTAATTGCATTATGAGGGATGAGTAGAGGGGGAATTATGATCTCTTTGGACAGAGACAGAAGATCTAGAAATCAGTTGGTTAAGGTTGAAGGCTTTCCTAATGACACTGGCTACATGGTCATCAAAGGAAAATTCATTATGCTCAAAGGTGTCTGGGCTTCTAACAACAGTATTTATTTTAAGGATGGTGTCGTTTATGTAGTAGGTGTGAGAGTTCCTGCTCCCTAAACTATATGAGGCTGCATTTTTTGGTGTTTATCTTTGTATCAGGATCCTGATATCACACATTTGCCTGAGTTAGGCCATCCCGAAGGATACAAATTCTTAGGAGAGCTCCAAGCTTGTAACTGTCCATGAACTTGGTCAGTCATAGGTGTTGATTGTCAGCTTTTACATCAGAGAAGTAAATTACAAATAAAAGTGGTCCCAAAGCAGAGTCTTGTGGTAAACTACCCATGAAAAGTCTTTTGGATGATAGTGTGCCACCACCTTGAATAGTGTGGATTCAATCAGTGAACAGTTGATGTTCCTGTGGATTACATGGGGATTTAGATTGAGTTCGACCAATTTGTCAATTATGCCAGAGTGGAGTATAGTGGAATTAGCTAAATCAAGATAAGCTATGTGTAAAGACTTGCCCTCACTGAGTACTTCTGTGATTTTTTCAAAGGAGCTAGCTAGTTAAGGCATAAACAAACTTTACAAAGCCCAAATGGTTTTGGGCTAACAATTGTAGATTCCATGTGTTCCTGTCAATGAGGTCTAAGAAGATATGGTCCATCACCTTCCAAATGGTGGTGAAGAAGATGATAGTTGCCAGGACCCATGCTGGGGCCTCCCATTAGAGGGACATCACTACAGCTGTTCTACAGACATTTGGAATGTATCTAGTGTAGGGACTGCAGTTGACTATTTTAAAGAGGAGATCCAGTAGGAGGCGTTTCATACTGACCAGAAAATATGTTGTATGGGCCCACACAGCTAGTACTTTTGCTCCTGAAAAGCAATTTAAGTCTCTATCAGTGATTTTTAGGGATCAGGGGAGGAAAATGGATTGGATACTTTATACTGGACAATTTGGAGGTTATAGGATGGACATGGAGTTGAGGTTTTCTGCTAGGATGTTAGCTGGATCCTTGGGGTTGGGTTGGTACCATTTAAGATGAACTCAGTGCAATGCTGGGTATTATTTCTGGGGTTATTTACATAATTAAAACACCTTGTGGTTGTCATTCACTGGCACAGTTATTTTAAACCCATAATTATGTTTGTAGGATTACATTTTACTCCTCATGTCTTTATTAACCCCTTTCAGGTTGATTTTGGTATGATGATATTTTGTTCTTTTCTTTAGGGCTATGAAAGTTTCATTTTATTGTTCCTGCCTGTCTCAGTTCTGATACCTTCTTCTGAAACTCTAGAATTTTGAAGTGCTTGTTGTGGCATCATGCAGTCATGCAGCACACTAGCACAGAATGTATGAACAATAAGCCTACTAGTTTTGCTACCATTCACACAATTTGTATCTCAATCTTTGCATTCAGGTTAGCATTCTCATGTCTGAGGCATAATTGGTTAAGCTGCTGCCAAATCACAAACAAAGGCAAATATCAGAACTGCCTTTGCTGTTTGGGAGAGAATACTGAGAATTATTGCCATAAATGCCAATGATTCAAGCTGGTCTCCTAAAAATATGGGACCAAGAACTTCTTTATTTCTATACTCTTTGAAATGCAGCAATTAAGAGAGCTCAGTGCATGGATTGACAGGGGATTTCTTCATGCAGTGCTGAGCCTATACTCAAGCACAGACAGGTGACAAAGAAAACAGAAGACAAACATTGATCACACTCTTCTGGAGGTATATTCATATCTGACATTGCCTTATGGTCCTTATGTGTCATATTCTTGCCCCTGATTGCTGAGACCTTTGCTCATGCTCATCTTTCTCTTCAGCAAATACTGATCTGGTCATGAGAGGTACATCCCTGACATCGGCCTTATGGTGATATTGCTGAGGACTTTGCCCATGCTCATCTTCCTCTTCAGCAGATACTGATCAGGCCATGAAAGGTGCATCCCAGGCATCAGCCATGGAGAAGTATCCCCAGATGTAGGCACTGCTCATCTTCCAGGCAAATGGATGCAGTAACCATCTCCAAGTGGGCAACCTCTTGAGTCCCTTGGCTAGTGTTTAGTGGTAGCAATAAGGACCAATAGTTTTTCTTAACAGGCCTTCCAGGGTCCACTAGAGCTACGTGTTCTATAGTGAGAGGGGTCCAACAGGTCCTTCTGCACCAAGGCTTCCTGGTCAGGCTCTTCTTATCAAACAGCAATTTGATAATTGCTGGGACTTGCCCTTATGAATGTGGCAGCACATTTCCAGGAAATAGGATCTGATGCCAACATCAGGCCCAGTACAAGCCTATTTCATCCCCATGATTTATTTATTTAACATTTGTTAACCAGGAAAGTCCGACTTGGAATGGAGCCAATTTACAGCGGTGGGCTGGAGAGAATGCTACAGATGCATGTCTTTGTAATGATGATGTCAGTGTTATGCATGGGCCTGTTGCATGTTCAACCCCCACTTCTTGGCCATATGTGAAAATACCCTATCTGGAGGTGAATGATGGGAGATTCTTTCTCCCTTTTGGTGTCCAGAGTGGATTCAGTAGATACAGAAGTATTTACCTCTGAGGCAGGTAGGGACAATTAGACCATCTGTCCACCAGATGAATGACTGCATTCTTTGAAAAAAACACTATGACTCCTGAAGTCCATTTTACCCAGCCTGTGGTCTCGTTTCTTCTCTGAAAATATCAAAATTAGTATCTGTTTGGGAAAAAAGGAAGAAGAGCTGTGAGCCATGAATCCTATGTATTAAAGATGTCATATGTATAGCCTAGTAGCCTAGAAACATTTGGATATTACTTCCCTGTAAAAAGAAGATAGATTACCTCTACAGGTCCAGAGCAGAGCTTAGTGTGATCTTGCCCAGGCATCCTGGAACAGATTTCTACATGCTTTCTTCAGCCTGACATTGATCCTAGAGACTACATAATCTTACTATATTGCTACTTGATAAGGAGTCCAAACGTCTGGAGAAGATGGACAAGATTTCAATATTTCAAGGTGTAGCAGGTGCTTGAAAAACTTTCAGCCTTCCTCATGTCTGAGTTCAATTAGATGTGGTCAAAACTCCGTCCATGGCTTCCACAGTGGTCTACCATGTTGCTCACTGTAACTCTGATTGTGCATATATTATGATTAAGACAGCAGACTGAGGCATAACTTGCACATTGTGGTGTGGCTTAGGCTGTTCTCCACTGAGAAAGAGCAAAAAAGTGGTATCTTAGGTACCCCATTCTGGAAGGCGATTGTCTTTATCCAGTCCTCCCAGGATCTGTTTGATGACCTCTAAAGTGGAAGAAAGCCTTCACTACTGTCAAGGGCTTTTGCATCCATTCTTGGGTCGTATTTTTCTCTAGACTAGGTCAAGTCCCAGTGAATGAAGCTCCTTAACAGACCAAGGAAGGCAATCAGGCATCACACACTTACCTATTGTACTGGAAAAGTCCTCCAGGAAGGGGACCCACTGACTTAGCATTACAGTTCACAGTTCTGAGTATTGTCTATGTCTTTTCATGGGGAGTGATACCTTGAGTCTGCTCTGGTTTGGAGGACAATCACAAAATATCAGTGGATACTGGATGTGATTATTGTGGGCCACATTTTAGAGCTCTTAGGTCTTCCTACAGAAACCAAGCCTTCTCAGCAATGCTTTTAGGATAGGCCTAGATTCTGCTCATTAAAGGGCAGTAGAGCCTGTCCATCCATCATCATGCAGACATGTTTTCTTCCTGTATCTCTTCTTGATTCTGAAAGAGAAGGCTTTTTACCAGCCTGGACCTCTTGTCACTTCAGTGAGCATATCTGGTGTATTATGTATCAAATGGCAACTTTACAGAGAGAACATGACTTTTCTGATACAGGGTGCTTGAATGCTATCACTGGACATGATGGATGTGCTCTGGTACATTAATTGCTGGAGTCTGTACAGGAGGTTATTTCATTTATTTCTGTACAGAATGCTGCCTTTTGTTTTCTCTTCAGCATATAGAGTGTTCACCAAGGTGCTAGCTATTGTGGTAGAGGCCATACAGAAGAAACACCATGTAATGACTGACTCCTGGTGGCTCTTTCAAATGGCTCCCTAAAAGAACCACTGGAGGGAATGCTCTGGTGGTTGCAGTCAACAGGGGTTTCCTCAAATAATTTGTGGGCTCCATAAAGTTGGAAAAGCTCTGTTTGATACTTTCTTAAATGATTCTCTTTATTGATGAGATATTGCTAAAGTTTAGGAGGCCGTGCTTTTCACAGTCTGAGTCAGGATATTTGTATTAGAGACTAGATTCATAGGTTAGTACTAGGCTAACTGCCCATGCAAGCCATTGTAAGCCTAGCCAATTATCCCTTGTCAGACTCAAACCCTGCACCTTGTGTTTGTAAGGCAAACACCTTAACCATTAGGTCACCCTCCCACCAAATAATCAGTGCTGCCAAGTCTCGAACCCAGGGCCCTATACACCATAGTGAGAGCAATGTATCACTACACCATTGATACTTGGACCTTCTTGAACTTTGTAGACTTGAAAATGGCTATGATCCTTCATAGTGCCTTTTACACACCTGAAGGTGCTGTGGATGGTAAGGGGCTAGTGGCTGTACTATGTGCTGACAAATTTGCTTATGTGTCAGGCCCTTGTCACTGTGCCCTGCAGTAGTGGACAATCCCAATCAACCCTGAGGTGAGTCTCTTTTCTTTGAGCGAACTCCCCACAATTCATCATGGTTGACACTTCATGGATGGAGAGTCCAATTCCTCTACAGTTCAAAGAAGATATTCCCTCCAGAGGGAGGCTCCATCTAAACCAATTGAAACTGCAGTTGATCTCCTTGCCATGAAATGCACTGAAATAGTCGCTGAAACCAAAGTCTTTCTTGATTTGTTTCAATAACTGATCCATCCACTTGACCAAGTGTATGGCACAAGGTTAGTCCTTGTTTGTGGAGAAATTATGCAGATCTAGAGACTGTCTATAGACAGTAGTATTACTTTCCTAGCCATTTAAGTTCTAGGAGATGTTAACATTCTTGCCTGAGCTAGTGTTCCAGTCCTGACTTGCAGTTAAAGACTTGGGAATTTGTCTTGTCTTGTCGGCACTCATGAGGGGTGTGACCCACTTTGCTCCACTCCCTCCCCCAATTCGCCAGTCACCCCACAGATCCTCATATTTAACCTTTCTGTACCACACCCACAAATCTCATTATCTGACCAACCTCTTAAAGCAATACAACACAATGAAAAAATTCAAATTCCTACCCTTAGCTTAGATATTCTACTAAATTTTGCACTCCACTCGGGACACACAAGCTCAAGTCAAGGCACATTCTCACACCTCTGAACATCACCTGCTAACCCACTACTATAATATTTCCCACATCAGCCTTATTCTATAATTCATTTCTATATACTACATTCTAAAACAGTCACACTTCACACCTCTGTCTGAGAGCATTAACATGTATGTTTCTATTGGGGTCCCTATCAGCATCTCGAATGCTGACAATATCGAATTTGATATAGTCGCATTGAGAATGCCGAAAGGGCAGAACATAAGGGGAGATTTCCATTTACCTCAATGTAGTGCAGTCTCGGAGTTGGTATATTTAAGTAGCGGGTGGTGTGGGGGGTGCAGGCAGGGGCTTGCCCCCCTGCCTACACCCTTTAGTTTTTTTTTTTAATTTTTTTATCGCATTCGAAAATGTAATAGGTCAATCATTTTAGTTCGACATTTAGTGATTCGACCTATTACATTTTCGAAATGCTGATATAGACTCTTCTATTGATGCTACATATTTTGTATATCTTACCTTGCCTACTTCTTGCTTTCCCTTCTTACATAATCATATTTCTTTCCCACCCACATCAATGACATCATCTCTAATCAGCCCTAAGGTTCACAAGCCTACTTACACTCCAAAGTCAGGGTCTCTATCATGTGCACCTTTTAATGCTAAAAGCATTAGAAACAAGACTGATAGCAAAAGATCTTGTCTTAGCTCCCACTCCCTTGATCTCCTTGCAATAACTGAGTCATGGCTAAAGAGTAGCCACCATCATATGCATCATTTATTCCCTGGGTATATTTATTCATTTAATGTCCGGCCAGGGACCAGACCTGGTGGTAGTGTTCCGCTACTGCACAAACCCTTTATTAACATCTTAGTTATTTCCCAAGCCAATGCATCCATTGACTCTGACCCTATTTGCTAATTAAACTTTCAGTGAAATCCTCACAGCAACTATACATTACTGTTTCCTATCTGCTACTTCCTGTTTCACTCCACAAATTAAAAAAAAATAATTCTGTCCATACTTTCTCACATCATTCCAAATAAAGGCACCATCATCATACTAAGTGACTAAACCTTCTGGTCCCAATAAAGCATGGTTTAACTGACTTTCTTGCAGATTTCTGCCTACTCCAAATAACAAACATCCTAACTAGACTTAACCCCAAATCTAATCACCATTCACTTCTTGACCTCACTGTTGCAACCAATCCAGACAATATCTTCTCTAAGTCCATTCAGCCACCGACATTTAGTGATCATTGCCCCCTCACATTCTCCTTATAAAATCGACAAGTCAAATACCTGCACAGCCTAATATCTTTTATACCTAGAATTATCTAGTCCAGCATACATACCCTGCCCATCTAGTAATCTTACACCTTCTGACTTCCTCATCAAATTCTCAAGCCTTCCCACATCCTCACCAACCTACAATGCATCAATATGACAAAGCAGTCTAAACCCCCAATTTCATTCCACCTTATTACTTCTCAGAAATAACCTCTAAACAAGTTGCACCACATCAGAAATTTCATTGCCACCCCTCTTAAGCATATTTCCAACCTTTGCCTTACCACCATCAATATGCCAAATATTTGGAAATCATCTTTTGTCAGACCAATACTAAACAAAACCAAACCCTCTTCTTCCAGTCACTTCCATTCCATCTCCATCCTACCCACCCTTGCTAAAACTTTTAAAAAATCATATGTAACCAACTTACCAAATACTTAAAAAAATGCTATAAACACTTACTCAAGAGATCTCAATCTCTTTTGCAAGGTAAATCTAACATGTTGGAGGGATAGATATGTATCTCATAGAATCGTCTTCCTCTACACATAAAGCAAAGCACTTCAGTGGCACTATTCAAATATAATCTAGACAACTGGATGGGTAACTACAAATTCACCATTGATTTAGCATCTTTGCCCTCCACAGTAAGAGCAGCACGTAACTGTTTTGCTTGCCTGTGCCTTATTCAAACTTAAAGGGCTAAAAACCTCATGAGAATGTATGGCTAGGCTTCTAAATGTCCTCATGGATGAGTTGCCTAGTTATTGCCTATGAACCTATTCATAGCATGGAGAGCTATGAAGCCCAATGGAACCTGTATAACATGGAGTACTGGGACACGGATTTTAGCCTGTCAGAGAAGCTAGGGAAACTGAGTTCTGATATTTTTTTGGTGAGGAAACACTGAGGTCTCTCAGACTGGTTTAGTTGCTTAGTGAAATTGGGATAATGTGAAAATAAAAACATGCATTACTTCTGTATGGTGATGGGAAGTTGTTAAAAAGAAATTGAATCATAATGCATGTGATAAGTAGAACGTTTCCTTTATTTATACAAATATAATTATTAAGAACATGTAAGAATGAAATGTATAAGGTGAATTAATTACTGCTATTATGCAAGAAACCTAATATTTGATAGACCCTATTCTTTCCAGCAGGCATAATGAGATCCATTACATCCACCTAAGCTACTTCCATTTCAGGCAGATGGCACCTCAGTTCTAAAATCTCATTTGAAGGATGATACCTTAGAAGAGCAGCATCCCTCTCTTGTGTTGCTTTACACTGTCAGTATTAGAACATTAATCCATTCAACTCATGTGAGAAGCAAATATACTACATTCAGATCTTTCTGTTATGAAAGGTGAGTGCGCTACCTGTTAAACAACAGATGCTACTTTATTCTTCTTAGCATTATAGGGAAATCAGAGCCCATCAAACAAGCTGTGGGTGTACAGCAGTGAAACAGTCCTGGATGGGACACCAGTCGATCACAGGAAGGGCATGTGCGTGGGTACAGACACATGCATTCACACATGTGCATGTGTAGACACACACACACACACACACACACACACACACACACACACACACACACACACACACACACACGCACGCACGCACGCACAAGCACACACATGCACAAATACACAAACAAATGCACACATGTGTACACATACACACATACACACACACACCCCTACTTACATTTTACATGATCATCAGTTCAGCAGCAAACACATCTTCAGATATAAGACCTTACCAAAACCTCATACAGACACAGGGAGGACATTCAGACTATAGACAGAAGGCACTCCAGTCAGAATCCAAATTGGGGAAATAAGGTCTGTAAGGCAGCAATACTAGCCTCTTGCTGAACTAATGTGCTACATGGTCTTGGTACTGTTTAACCTAACAGCTGTCAACCATTTTCACCAAAATGCGGCAAAATGCATGATGGAGATGTAAAATGAACGATACATGATCAAACTTGAGAGTATTCCACAAAACACAGTGAAATCAAATGGAGTTCAAAACACAGTGAATTAAAGTGTACCAGTGCATAGAATATTTGCAAACTACAGCTTATCATAAATTACTGTGTCATTTGGCAGAATATGGTATTGCTTTATTCTTGTAGCACAAAGGATTTTGAGTGATAGAATAAATGAGATACCTTATAATGTGAGATACCTGAGAGGTATGTTGTTACTTCATTGACAGATGTGTATTGATGACTTCCTGATATGCATGAGCTTTTCTAGCAACTTTTACTTATTGAAGCCTTCAGTGACAGGAAACAATCTTTTCTAAATGTTATTTTTTTGCTTGTAGTCTTTTCTGTTTTTGTCAGTGTGGCATTGCTCCTTGATCTGATATCCTCCATCCATCCAGGCTTGCGAGTCACATCCAGCTCTTGCAGTGATCATATGCCTAGCCAACACCAAACATATAGTTTACTATGCAAGTATGAACCAGAATTTGATTGCCAGGCCTCTCTGCTGTCTCTCACATGCACACCTAGGGTGAACTTAAATTCACCAATCTGGCAACCAAAAGTCTTTGGGATGTGGAAGAAACTGGAGTACTCAGGGGAAACCCACACAAATAAGACATACTGATTTCAGACAAAAGGCACTCCAGCCAGGACTTTAAGGCAAGAATGGTTTGTTGTGAGATGAAAATGCTACATATTGCACCATTATGCCATCCAATCTGATATGTTAACAGAATGGCAAATCATGTTGAAATACCAAGGGAGACATGCACAAAGTAATCATGATAATAAGGAATGACTCTGTTTAAAATGACATTTCAAGTTGTAAAATAACTTTAACTATGTGTTCTGTACAGTGATAAAAACACTAGGGTGCTAATCTGCTTAAATAAAACAGTACTGTCAAGAGTTACCTTCATTTAATGACTTCACCTCAGTCAAAGCACCAACTTAATTTTGCTTTTCAAATCAGTGTTAAAATTCTTTTATAGAATTTGTTTTCTGTTATGCATTCATGTAGTTATTTATTTTGTCATTTGCTGGTTGGATTATTCCCACTAGGCTAGTGATCTCTTTAAAGGGGAGACACAAGATGGTCTCTAAACTACTAGAAGAAATTTGGTGAGGGAACTGTGGAACTTCCCTTACTTGTTGATATTGGGAGTGGGAGCAATTTTGCAGAAGCACTTCCTGTATCCATTCCAGGTGCAGAGGTGGCCTGGCAAAACAGGGAGGCAGATGGAGAGCAAAGGAGATAATGGAGTGGTGACAGAAATGGAGGAGAAAGCAAATATCGAGTCTGGAGAATGTGTGCAGAATTCTGAGGAGAAAAGAAATCTGACTGATAGAGATGAATCAGCAAATGATGAATGTATAATTACAACCCTCCAGTTGGGAGGATTGTGGGATGATTTACTTAAAGAAATGGTGATGCAGAGTGAGCCAGAGGATGAAGGAGACTTTTCCAGGGTGGATATTATGGAGAAAATACAAAATGAGGATGCAGAGACAACCCAGAACAATAGTGGTGAGATGAAAAATAAAACATGCAGAGAAAGTAAAAAAGACAAAAGGAGAGCAGCAGAAAAGAAGGCAGAAGAAAATAAAAAAACAGAAGTTTGTGGTAAGGATTCAAAGTAAAGAAGACAAAGAAATGGACAGGTATGATGGGTGGGACAATTTAATAGTTCCTTTGGTTAAGAAAGCACAAGAGGTAAGAACATTTATTATTATTAATAAACAAACATTTTTTGACATTATATTTGAGACTGTTTTTCCAATGGAAAATTTTCTTGGAGAATATGAAAAAAAAAAAAGAAAGACTGCAACCCATGGACTCTATATGTGATAAAAGCATTTAATAGGGAAACAAAAAAAATCAAGTACAATTTCTAACAGAAGTAGAAAGAGAGACTTTAAAAGGACATCTGAAAACTTTATGTAAAAAGAAGTACTGGACATCGCAAAAGTTTATGATAAAAGACATTTATGGCCTAATGAATGGGACTGTAGTATTGTGTTAAAAACAGAAAGAGAAAAAATTACACATATACCAAGCACGATAAATGTGGAGGGGAACAAGGATGTCATAAAATACTGAGGACAAAACATTTTTTGTGGAAAAGTACATTTGATAAGTAACTGTGATAAAAGAAAATGTAATATTTGTGTGGAAATGGGACATAATGCAAAAAAATGTGAAATGAAATGTTAAAATGTGACAAAAAATGGATTTTTATGGATGGATTGTAAAAGTGAAAATAAAAGTAAGGGAAAAGAAAGAGTAGAAAATGAACAAAGAGAAGAAATTTTAGAAGTAGTAGAAATAGAAGAAAAATTAGATGAGAAAAAATAATAAAGACACAGAAAAAGGCTCTAATAAAATAAGTGTTGAAGAAGACATAAAATGGGAGGTAGTAAAGAAAAAGTATTGGTAAAAGGGTAGGAGATAACGTAAATGGATAAGTACAAAAGGAAAAGGAAAGAAAATGGATGAAAAAGAATATATGCAGCTAATGACTAGGGTTGGTATAATGGTAAGGTGATTGACTCACAGGCACAAGTTACAGTGTTCAATTCTCACCTTTTGGAAGGAAATTGGCCATACTTAGAATAGCCTATTAAGCAGCTAGCCTAGTAGTTAGCTATTAAACTGTGAAACCATGAATCAAAGGGAAAATGAAAATTAATGAGTGCTTTCTGTAAATGTGAATAGTATTAAGAACATAGTAAGACAAATAGGGATTTTGGAGTGGTGTAATACATGTGCGCTATTAGAAGACAGAAGATTTTTAACAAATTAAGAAAGATTACAAACAAACTATGGGGATGAAAGGTAATTTAGAATTTGGGAAATGAGAGATGTTCTGCAACAGCCATATTCTGTAGAAAGATATTAGATATAACTTTAGCAAAAATTGGAATATTAACCATTGTAGATTTAAAATGAAAAGAACAACTATATAGTATAACACTATGTGCTTATACTGATTGTGAAGAAAGGGAAAGCTTATTTCATCATATTTTAGATTATGTAGTGATAAATATGAATATAAAACTTTAATTGTGATTTAAGAGGCAAGCTTAAAAAGAAAGGGAAAATGATATAAGAAAAATGTTAGAAGTTATAAAATGTGGTAAGTTAAAACTTTGGGACAAAAAATAATGGACTTACAAAAGGGTAAGTACAGAACTGAAATATATTATTTTATACTATCAGAAGGTTTAGTTATAGGCAAAGGGGAGGTAGTTGAAGGAGGTTTTTCTAATCATCTTGTAATATGGCTAGAGATAAAGAAAAAAGGAATACATAAAAATAGGGAAAGGAATAAAAAAGGATAAACAAGAAAACATGGAATGATGAAGGAAAGAGATTACTAATACAATTATGGAAAGATCAAATTACTTTGAGAGCATCTCATAAAAATGATCAGAATGGTGGATGATATTTAAGAAAAATATAAAAAAATGTTTTTTACAGTGGCAATATGATGTGAGAAAAGTAGAGAAAGAAAAATATAAAAGAATATATAACAACACATTGGAAGATTTAGAACATAATGATAGAAAGTTCTTTGACAAAGAAAAATAATTTTGTGAAAGAAATCAAGAAAAAAATACACGAATTTTCATATAAACAAATATATTTTTACAAGCAAAAGAGAGCTATTGAGTTACTTAAGCAGACTAGTAAAGGAAAGTAATAATGTAATGAGAGAAATAAAAAAATGTAAAAGAAATAGAACTAAGGAAAAGATTATGAATAGTGTAGTACAATATGTACAAGATTTTTTTTAAAAAGAAGGTATTAAAAACATGGAAAAAGTTAAGAGAAAAAGAGAATAAATAATTGGAAAATAGATTTCTATAAAAGAGCAGGATAGAGTATTAGGGCAAGTAAATATAGATTCAGCTGCAGGACCAGATGCAATAGGATATGAAATGTATAAAAATTTCAGGGGATTGGCAAAAAATATATATATTTTTAATGAATGGTTAAATGAAGGTTTTAAGTATAAAGAATTATGTAGTGGAATACTTAAATTCATATGGAAGAAGGAAGATAGAAGACAATTAAAAAACTGGAGGACAATAGTATTGAATAATAATGATTATAAAATCTTAATGAAAATAACACAAAAAAGATCTGGAACTAAAATGTAAAATATTATGGGAGACAGCATATAAAGTATAAAGGGGAAGTGTTGTCAAGAATTATTAATGATAGAGAAATTGTGGATGATATTATGAATAGAAAATAAGCAAAATCACGATAGGAGACATTAATAAGTTATTTGATACAACTGGACATGAAATCTTGTTGGTAATAATGAAATAATATAAGTAAGAAAGTTAAGAAATTATGTATGTCAGTGTATAGTAATAATAAAGTAAAAATACTTGTAAATGGCTAGTTAAGCCAAGAGGTGCATATGAATACTGGTGTAAGACAGTGATGCTCAATTAGTTGTATACTCTTTGCATTAGTTATGAATGTAATAGTATGTGAAATAAATTACAAAATGAAGGAGGTGGGTATATAACACCTGAAGGGTTAAGTATTCCAGTTCTGTTAGCATACGCAGATGACATTATAATAATTGCAAAAAAAAAAATGTATTCAAGAAGTAATAATTTGCACAAATGAAGGATAGCTTTAAATGAAGAGAAAAGCAAATGTTTAGGTGACATAGCAAAGATAGGAGAGATATATTTTACAGTGAATGAAATGTCTGTATTAGGTATAAAATTTGGGAATAAAAACAACAGAAGAAATAAAATGAACCTGTCTTTTCTGGAGAAGATATAAAATATCATTCAGAAAAAAGCTTACTTGATAAATTCAGTACTGATGGGAAAAATAGCATACTTAGCACGTATATTTATGTTGACAAAAGTATTTGGAAAGAAGCTATTGAGGATATTTTTCCCCATTTATATGGGTTCAAGATTAAACTCAGTAAAAAGAAGAGTTTTGTATGTAAATAAAGAGGAAGGATGTTTAGGATAATTAACCTAGTGGTATATGCTGCTTCATTAAGTATGTGCAAAGTATTTAAGTGAATTTTTATTTTTTATTTATTTAACATTTGTTGACCGGGAATGTCCGACTAGGTTCCACAGAGCCTGTTTTCAGCGGAGGCCCGGGGAGAAACACTCCAGATGCATGTCTTTGGAATGTGGGAGGAAACCGGAGTACCCGGAGGAAACCCACGCGAACACAGGGAGAACATGCAAACTCCACACAGAAGGCACCCCAGCCGAGAATCGAACCGGAGAACCTCTTGCTGTGAGGCGACAACGTTAACCGCTGCACCACTGTGCCGCCCAATATCATTCAGAAAAAAGCTTACTTGATAAATTCAGTACTGATGGGAAAAATAGCATACTTAGCACGTATATTTATGTTGACAAAAGTATTTGGAATAAATGAAAAGGATGAGCGAGTAGTAGTAAAAATTGTATAAATTTAAGTATGATAAATTTTGGGGGTATGGTAAAAAGAGTAAAAGAGAAAAAGAGTGTATAAATGAAGAAGTAAAATATTCATGACAGGCTACTAGGCTAGCAGCCCTAGAGTTCTTACAAACCTAGCTGTGTTAATCCAGAGTTGCCTCAATTGTCTTTAGTTAGATAGATATAATTTACAAAGCATGTCTATGATAAACACTGACTACCCCTGTCCATGAGGGATATGGGTGCCACCCCCAGGGTGAATTTGCTGTATCCCATCTCTTTGTGAAGGTTGTGCTTGAATAGGGCAGGTTAGTATTAGGCTAACTGTCCTTAGGGGCTATTGTAAGCCTAGCCAATAATCCCAAGTGAGAATCAAACCCTGCACCTTGAATATGTAAGGTAAACACCTTAGCCATTATGCCTACCTCCCTGCATGTTACCAAGAAAACATATTTGTGTGGAAAATAAAAAAAATTATTATATATAAAAATATAGAAAGGCACGGTATAAGAATATAATTATAAAATATTACTATGTAAAATCATGGGAAAATCTAACATATGAAAAATGAAAGCTATAAAAATAAGAAGCAAATGGTGTAAATAAAAAATAGAATGTCAAGATTTTTTGTGGAGCCTGGTAATAGCTAAATTACCAGTAAAAGGAAATATGCTATATAAAAAGAAAACTGATGGAATATGTTTACATTCTCAAATGGGACCCGACAATATCCCTGGCTGTGTTTTACATGAATTACAAAGTGAACTGGGACCACATCTGTGTACCCTGTTCACTCACAGCCTCACCTCAGGCTTTGTCCCTACCGAATGGCACACTGCTACAGTCATCCCTCTCCATAAAGGAGGAGTGACTACAGAGCCTGGAAACTATCACCCCATTATCCTAATGAGTCTGATATGTAAGGCTATGGAGCACATCATCATGGACCTAATTAACAAGGATACAGGGAATTTCCAAACTCTCGATTCCACACAATTTGGTTTTGTGAAAGGTAGATCATGCCTGCGCAACCTGGTTGACTTCTTTCAGTTAGTCACCAGAACTGTGGATGAAGGTAAGGCAGTTCATACAGCCTACTTCGACCTGGCCAAGGCCTTTGATACCATTCCTCACTCAGGAATTATTGATAAACTCACCAAATTAGGCATCAACCCCTATATTGTTAGGTGGGTTGCAAACTGGCTCACAGATAGAACCCACAGAGTGAAAGTAGTGAACTCCAAATTAGACGCTGACCAGTCCCAAGTGGAGTCCCACAGGGATCGATTCTGGATCCTCTCCTGTTTGACATCTACTTCGCAGAAGTCCAGGCCAACACGGAGGGACTCTGACTGACCAAGTTCACAGATGACTGCAAGCTGGGAGCCATTATTAATTCCCCAAGTGATGCAGACATCCTACAGAAAGACCTCACTGAGACCAATGACTGGTGATGAAACCATGGCCCTAAGCTTAATGCCAAAAAATGAGTCATCATCCCCTTTGGAAAAAAACTCAGTTCCCACTAATTACAACATTGATGGGAGCCCACTGAATACTGAAGGTGTTATAAGAGATCTGGGGGCACAGGTTGACAGCAACCTTTCCTTTAACCACCACATTGCCACTGTGGCCAGACAGTCCTTCTATGTGGCACATCTCATTACCAAGGGTTTTGCATCCAGGAAGAAAGAGGTCATCATTTCTCTTTACTCTTCCCTCATTAGACCAATCATAGAGTATAATGCCCCATTTGGCATGCACCTCACTAGACACCTGCAACAGCTGGAGAGGCCAAAATGTACCTCACGAAGAGGATCCTAGGCCATAAGCACATGTCCTACATGGACAGACTCAAAAAAACTCCAGCTATTCTCTGTCTCATATTGTCTACTAAGAGGTGATCTCTGCTTGACTTACAAAGCTATGTCTGACCCAGCTCTGTTAGAAATGCTACATCTAAAGAAATCCTAATCCTTCCACACCACACGCTTCAGAGACCTCAACCTCATTACCACAATCAACAGAACATGCTGGAGGGACAGGTTCATAACCCAGAGACTGCCCATGCTCTGGAATAGACTTCCCATACATGTCAAGCAGAGCACCTCACTGGCCTTCTTCAAGAGATATTTTGATGACTGGATGGGAAATAGAAAGTTCACCCCGGGGATCAGTCCAGTGGCTCTAATTGATAGAGGCACTGGGAACTAACATCGGGCAGCCCAATGCCAGGGCATTTCTATGGGCTACGCTTGTAAAGGCTCCAGGGCCATTAGCCTAGTACACACCTATGAACCTATAAGAAGAAGAAACAATTGGACATGTGTCTTTGAAATGTAAGAGTAAACTAGTTATGAGGAAAACTATGTAAAGAGGATTTTTTCAAAGATATAAAAGAAGTAGATAAATACACATGGGTATGATTAAAAATATAAGTAACTAATATGTTACGAGAAATAGACAAAAAGTTATTTTATGTCATTTGGGTAATATGGAATGAAAGAATAAATACAATTATGTTTAATGTTAAAGGATTTTAGCAACAATATTAAGTAAAATCAGATAGTGGTTATAGAAAAAGGAGTGGGGATCTAATAAGGATGAAAATTTAGTATGATGTTTAGGAAAATTATGAATGTGTGTAAATATATTTATATAGCTCTAAATATGAACATTTGTAAATAAGTAAATATGTTGTAAATAAGAGTTATTTTTGTATATAAATAAAGGACCCCTACTCTTTCAGATAAGTGTCATGTGAGCTTTTGCATCCAGCTGAGATATTACCAATGCAAACAGATGGGACCTCAGTTTAACATCTCATCAGAAGGATGGACAATCTGCATAACGTGTTTTACATGCTGTCATGGCAATTGACAGTAGTCCACTTAGCTGCAAATACACGAGGTACTACTTCATTCAGGGGCTTTCAAGGCTAAATATGTAAACACATTAATAAATGAATGGCTAACAAGACTTACACCACTGTGATAAATTGCCAAGGTTTCTCAGCCAATATGTTGCATACATACTTCTGCCTCTCTACAGCCCAGAAGTTTCTAAGCTTTCATTGTTGTGACACAGAGATGTTAGTGTGTCCATTTTTTGCTATCCAGTTGCTACACAGCAGTACAGCACAGAGTAAATAACATACAGAGAAGGTTTCAGTGTGAAGACAGACTTAACCAAAATTAATATAGTCACCATGAAACATAATAGAGAAAGGGTGAGGCATAATACTAGTGACCCACTGTACTGCTAATGGGAAGAGTACTGGGAAGATGGGCATAAGGAACTGTCAGACAAAATAATCTTATAATCAAAAGCAAAAAGACTCAAGACTTTAAATACTACTGCATCAAGCACTATTGCCTTATGACTTTTTCAGAGTATCTGAAGTAGGGTAACTGCATTTAGTCAGATTTGAAAAAAATTATTTTCACATGTTTGATCTAGGTCGATTCATAAAATGTTTGCCCCAGTATTGTTTATCCTTGGTTGATGTTCAGTCAGATATATTTCTGCTGAATACTGCATTGGTTGAGGCATTCATTGTTGCAGCTAGTGTCTCTGGGGTCTCTGTTGGCCAGAGAAACAGTACAACTGAAATATGCAATTTAAAGTGCATTTTGCTTTTTTCTGAATTTTGCAATATTAATGAGCATATATAAGTAAAGTGGTTACAGGTGATGAAGGAGAATTTAAACCCTTGCAAAAAATATTTTAAATTGTACATCTTTGTGGTCTAGTTTGTCACTTTTGTTTGTTATTTTTATTGGTGGGTAGTGTTTTTGTAGTTTTGTTTAACTTTATTTTGTTGTATGGAATTGTAAATTCATTGTTTCAGATGCACACTGTTTGAGAAAATATTGCCAGTTTGCATTAAAGGGAAAGTGAATTTAAGATGACATAGTGGAAGCTATAAGGAGGTAGTTTTTCAGAGAAAGTGAGGTGGAGCTATGGAACATCTCATTGAAATCTGGGAGGGAATTTGGTTTGGGGGTGGGATCACTTCAGGAAGCCCTGTAGCACATGGAAGGATAATGAGGGTGTAGGACAAAGAAGCAGCTGCAGAAGGTGTGCTAGGTTGAACCCAGATAGACTCATTGAACTAGTGGCCTGCTTCTACTGGCATATTTCATACTTTCATGTTATTTATAATGTCTCAATGGGATGGCAGTATGAGTGTGTAATACATATCAGATTGTACATTAATTAATTTTCTATCATTTGCAGACTGCACTGGGTTACTAGCTATATCCCTAGGGGAATGAATTACAGCTTTGCTTGACTTTCATACTGTTACTTTCTAGTCTCTGTCTCACTTCTTTGTGTGCATTTTATGCATATGGCATATATTTGTTGTAGGTCATGTCTGACAAACCTGTATTTGAATCAGACACACATAAGTCCATCAAAGAAATTAATTAAAAGGACAAAATTTAAAACAGTGGTTGTAAGAACAAGAACTACAAGGCAGGGAGAAATACCCTTTATTTAAAAAAATGTATGTTCTCTTGTAAAGAAGGCTTATTTACCATTTAATGCAACGTAAATAACTACAGATAATGAGATATACATAACAGAATTCTTGTAACTCTGTCATCTGTTGGATTTGTAACTTGTTCAAATTATTTCAATAAAAAGATTTAAAAAAAAAAAAAAGAATTCTTGTAAGTCCATGTTCCTTCTATGTAACCTATGTGTGCTCAAGAACTTCTGTTACCAAATGAAACTTGAGATAAAGAAAGTGTGTTCTTATCTGTTTATGACCAGCAGTGACAGTGCTGTTGCTGTAGAGGAAGTGTGGGGGTAATGTTTAAACCAGGCATCTTCTGCTGTGTGTTATGGATCCAGTAGTGTACTGTGCAGAGTCACAGCATCCTAAGTACAAACAGAACTAGAGGCGGGACTGATAAGGTTATCTATTGCTGCCCTTAAAGACCATTTTGCTAGCTCAGTAGAATAATATTAATATAGCAGCCCAAGTTATATGAATTCAGCACTGTCTCACTGAGTACCAGCAGTCCTTGAATCCAGAAAACAGCACTGTGTCTCACAGTGATAATTCTCTTACAGACTGCTGCATTAGTGTGTGACAGACAAACTAAATTTGTCATGAAGAATAAAGAAACAATCTACAGCTATTTTTGTTTATAGTCAACATCGAAGCTCATGTAACTTTCTTTCTCTAGTACATGTACATTGTTGGTCAATCTCTTTGTCTGTCTAGTTATTCACTTTTACTTTGGCTTGTTTCTCACATTGGTGAGTCCACTGAATAGACCAAATGTGTCCCACTTTTTATGGGAAAACCCTAGACCACTAGTGTGCAAAAGATACACTGCAATGTAATACATTTGTAAGAAGCAATGTAAAATAAAATAGCACAGGAATGTTAAATAGAAAGTACACTATTAGCTGACAGAAGCAGTATAAAATAAAATAATATTGCAATATATGTTATTCTGGACAATTCGTGTACAGGATTAAAGCAGCCACATATGCAGTTAAACAAGGCACCAAATTTAATTCTAAGGGTGATATATCCAATAATAAATAGTTTTGTTATTTACACATACACATATTAAATCCTAAGAAATTTGTTAAGCAAGTCTAGCCTGTAGAACAATCCTAAAGAAAATGAATTGTTTCTGTTTAAAATATTTAAAAAAATAAAATTGATTCCTTAATGTGTTAGCCTTCTCCAAGAATTTAATGTGACCTGTATTATACACAGCATATGCAGCATGATTCATGGCTTCAGTAATGATGCATTGTAGTAAATTGCAAGGCTATCGCTGTGAGCAGCATGGCGACATTTTGGATTACATGATTCTTGGCTGGAGAGTGGACTGGAACAAGGTAATTTTGAAGGAAGAAGTTGCCTCACTATGGGTGACTATAGAAATGAGGCAGTTGTAACAGAATGTCTGAGGATAGTTGCTGTTATGTGAAAAAAAAAGTCAGAATCCACTGCCAATATTATAAATGTTTTTTTTTCTGTCTACTGGGAGTTGCACATATCTATATGTTGTTTAGGTATCCCACCAACCCTGCTATTGCTTGTTTCTAATACTATTACTAGTACTGCTCTAACAAGGCTTCATGAGAGGTCCTAGCCACACAGCATATATGGCTGGTACATCTGTCCTCCTCCCACGTCAAACCACCATATTTGGACTTGTTGATCTGCATATTCCAAACTCTACCACACTTTTTTGGCCTTTGGTCAGAGGTTTCTTGTCCTTAGATCACCTAGGAAGAAGAACACTAGGCGGACGTCTGTAGAACAGAGCAACAGTGGACTTAGATGATAGCTAAAACTATAGGTGTGTACTCTATTCATAGTAGCACAGGAACATATGTACAATACTACACAAGCAAACAAGGGGGGACCATAAGATGCCTAGCCATATAGACCTTTAAGCAGACACTCTTAAAAGCTCTTACCACCTTTTTCAAACAGTTATTACTATTAGCCTTTCAAATTTAGCAGGACAGAATATGGTAACCTGGTGTAAATTTGTGTCTACCTGTCAAATCAACAAGACCAGCCTTAAAGACAGCCAAAGTAATACTGCTGTAGAAATATATTCCATAGGCTGGGAATAATTTAAGAACCTATCCCTACAGTGAGTCTTGTTTATTTGTTGGTGTAGATTTGGGTCCCTAGTGTGGGCGTTTGTAGAGCCATTGGTTATGCAAAGATATTGGGGGGCAAACAGAACTGACTCTTCCACAACTCAAAAAGTGAGACATAGGTCAACTTGACATGGCTTGTAGACTACTAGGTATAAGGAGAGTTGTGATCATTTATTGGAATAGATTGGAGCCTTTTCAGTTCAGAGGTATGCTTCGATTTATACATACCAAAGGGGCTATTTTATTTGGTGATAGGTTTGATAAGGGAAGAGTACAATGTAGGTTTTCCCTTCGAATTCCAAAGCCCACTGGAATACAGCCATGGAAACTGTGAAGATTGGGTGAAGATAGATGAAGGCTGCCAGCCTAGCCAGATAGAATTTTGGAGATAATTCTGTCATCTGTAAATATTAATGTAAACCACAGGCTTGTGTCTTAAATGGTAAAAATAGTGTTACATGTGGAACTGAAAAAAAAAACAAAATGTAACAACAGTGCACTCTACTGACCAAGTAAAGCATGTTGTGACCCTTTGATGTTAAAACTTGGAGCCAGTAAGTCTAGAGTGAGGCATCCTGCCTATTATTTTAAGGCCAGAGTTAATGGACATAATTTGCATGCATAAATGTCCTTTATTGCTCTGGTTTCTGCCCAGAGGTGAATAATGTAAATGTAGTTTCTGTTAGCCTGGGAATCCAGGGAAGTGTGAAGAATGATGTAATGTGAACCAGGAATGTGATTTTAAAAACAGAGAGAATCAGAGAGCATTAAGCATTTTTGTCTTGACCATCCAACTCATCAGCACTGTCTTGCTCTATATTTAAGTTTATCTTAGACTTGTGTTTTCTCTTAGAAATAGATAGAAACTAGAAAGATTAGACTAAGTGTTTATCTGTGATATGAGAACTGTACTACTGAATTATTTTAAGTATTTCTCTGTGATCTCTGAACTCTTGACTAGCACTGTGTAGTAAAAAGTATTGTCTTGTGTTTTGACTATTTGTTATTAAATATTTTTAAACCCTTTCAACTGTGGCTGTTTTTGTAGATATAATTTAAGCTCTTTAGAGTACTTGTATGCCTTTGGTAAAATTGTACAAAACCACTCCAATAGCTTTAGAGTGGGCTATACTATCAATTGGATAATAATATTGCACAGTAATAATTGGACACCCTTTTAAGGGCCTTTCAGTGGCTGATAAATATTTGTGGGTGGTGGCAGCTGGTACTACTGTATAGACTGAGGAAAAGGGGGCACAGCTGGAGAACTTGTGTCAGCCTTCCCCAGGAGTGTCTGTGTGGTTATATAAATTCTTCTCAAAGTGTGTGTGTGTGTCAGCTACTTGGGCAGGGACACGAAGTACTGGTTGGACAGAGAGGGTACTGGAGGTTTTAGCTTGCTCACTAGGCTGAGATCTGGACCCTATAGATGTGCCAGTGGGGAGTCTTATTGGGGATCTGGTGAGCAAGGGAGTGACCAGCCCCAGACTGACTATGATCTCTGTGTGCTCTTAAGGGAAATTGCACTTTACTGTGTGCATTTGTTATCCTTTCCTCATATATGACATGCCCCTCACTGGTGTTAGTGGTGAGGATTGAGGTTGTTTGATTGCTGGGCCAGGGCATGGGCATCACAGAAACTACTGTACACAGGAACAGTGTTAGGGGCTGCTGTTTCTCTTATACATGTATATGTGCAATAGGCCCAAGTCTATGCTGCTGCTGAAGGAAAAGGTATTAAGATCCCATTTAACTTTCCATGGTCTGCATCATGTGTAAGTTGTAGAGTTCTACAGGGCGGATACAGACACACTACAGGAAGTCTGCAATCACTGTCATCCACAACTGAGAGCAAGGGCAAACTGATGGGAACCAGTAGCTGTGGAGACTGAGGTATATATTAGCTACAGGAACCTTCGAGAGGCCATCAGGGGATATACTGGGGGGCATCACAGGCATCAACATCCAGGATCCTACATCAGTTACTGAATACTATCCTACAATATGCCAGTGATTATATGTAATTTCTCCATACACCTGAAGTCAGAGCTACAACTATGTAGGAGTTCTACCCTGTAGCACACTTCCCCGAAGTTCTAGGTGCCATAGACTGCACTCACATTGAAATCAAAGCACCACCTAGGGAACAGGAATGGGTGTACATAAACAGAAAGGGCTTCCACTCCATTAACTGTCAGGTCATGTGTAATGCTAAGGGAATCATCCAGAATGTGTTGTGCTGGAAACCCAAACAGTTAACATGACTCACATATCTGACACAACTCCCAAATCTATGAGAGGTTTTCCAAGGAGGATATCTCACAGGTTCATTTACTGGGGGATGCAGATTATGCACTGGAGCTGTAGCCTATTACACCCAGCAGAAATGCACACACCCACTAAAGATCATTATAATGAGGCACATGCTTAAACAAGAAATATCATAGAGCATGTGTTTGGGCTGCTGAAGTCATGGTTCTGGTGCCTAGCTATATCAGGGGAGCCCTGCAGTACAATCCCTATATGTGTGCTGAAATTTTCATTGTCTGTGCCATCCTTCGCAATATTATTCTGAGAAAACAGCTTCAGCAGGAACACCAATGGGAAGGGGCACACATCCCACCACCACTGGAAGATCACCACAGCCACAAGCAGGTGAGGAGTCAGAGGGGGAACCACCAGTCACTGTGGGTATAGGTAGATGTAGGCGTGCACAATATGCCCTCACCCTGGCCAAGAGGCAATGGATTGCACACATGATCACTACCTAAGGGGGTAAAACCTTAATTCTATGCACATACATACAATAACATTGATGCTAGACAACTCTCACAGCCTTTACTTACTCATGTAATGGGCTGTGTATTGCTAGCATCACACAGACTCAGCCCCAAAGTGAAACTGCTGGACTATCAAGGCAAGTGTCAAACATGGAATAAGAAATTAAATGTCTAAGAACACAAATGAACGGTAGATTCTTGCATATTTTTACTTGTTATGTAACTAAGTAGAAGGCATGCAATTTAAGGTTCTTGTGTTTGTAACATATCACATTCACACACAAACCAGTGTTTGGTCCAAAACAAGGAGTACCAATGGAGTACTGTACTGTTTACCATGGAAATACCAGGATGATTACACAATTGCAAGAGCAAAACTCTTGAAACAGCAACACACAAATAGTACTTGGCTCCCCCACCCCCAAAACAACAGGACAATGACAGTTTGTACAATCCAAGGAATAACACATAATTCACTTGTTATAAATGCTTTTCACACAATTCTTACAAAACGTGTATTCATTTACAACCAAAAAGTAAATTGTATATGATTGCTAGTCACCCCCTCACTGTGCCCAGAACTCATCTGGTGGTGTCTATGGGCTATCTTAGAAGCATAACACTCCTGTGTCAATGAATATATAGTAATTTACATTACCCTGAAATAAGATAGAAGACTTTAAGATAACCAGTTTTAACAATGACACTTGTAATGACAGTTAATAAGGCTATCTGTGAAAGTCAATGCCTGCCAACAATGCCTGTGCCAAGAGTGAGCTATAATTAGTGCATACAGGTGAAAGTTTTCATTTTCTAATACATATATATATATAAAAGTTTTCTTTGTAACATGTTAACAAATCTAGCATGTATTTGAAAAATGCAATAAGTCTCAGCAACATCATAAGCCTTCAGTGCAGATAAATCAAAATGAATATCAGTTCTCTATGTTCTCCACATACAGAAGTCCCCTTACCTTCAAGTTTCATAGCTACACAGTTACTTTCTTATGGTGTAGATTCAGGCCTCTGAGCATGGTGAAGATGCAAATGAGGTGTGAACTCATTAGAATTGCTGAATCCCAAACTTTTGATTTTGTTTAGCATTTGGCACCATCTCGTGTTTGTTGCTAATGGATTGCAACTGTGAATGCCATGGTTAGTTGGAGGGACAATGAATACACAACAGCAATTCAGATTCCCTTACAGTGGGTGTGTCATCCAGGATACACTTACATAGTGTAGAAGTAATTGTAGCAAGCTTTGAAATGGAAGTGAACAGCACACGTTTCTGAGTTTGGTTATTAGTGAGCAAAATCTTAAGAAATGTGTGCTGTTCACTTCCATTTCAAAGCTTGCTACACTTACATAGTGTAGAAGTAATTGTAGCAAGCAAATTTCTAAGATTTAGCTCACTAATAGCCAAACTCTCCTTTTATTAAAGAAAACTGTATTTTATTGTCATGTTATATTCTTATATATTTTAAGGATAATGATATAAAATGCTCTATAAGCTGCATGTCTGAGAGTACAGCACAGTTAAGAGAAGAATTAACATAAAAGAAAGAGAAGACAGAGCTGCACTGGTTCAAGCAATACTCATAAATGGTTGTGTGATCATTCTTTGCACTAAATATGTAAGCAACACATGTATAAACAACTGAGAGTGTACACGTGTTATATGTCTTTATAATAGTGTGGTGGGAATGGGACTTGCTTGTATGCACAATGATTTGCATTCCTGCTACAAAGCCGTTTCTGTGGCAAAGAGAGATAAGACATCCTTACTGTGTTTTGTAGGTTCATTAGTCTGATAGTTTAAATCCATAGTTGTGTACAAATGTGTAAGGTGTATTAAAATGTAGTTTGTAATGTTATTTGTTTCCTTTTTAAAATATTTTTTAAATAATAATATTTGCGTGACATATGCCTTATCTCAAATACAGTAAAATGGAGAAATAAATTAAAATTAAGAAAGTAATTTCTATGATAAAGACACATAAATTAATGCTGTGAATCAAGTGTGTATGTAGCACATCTGCTAAATACAATGAAACACACAGCACATAGTATATACAGATCAAAGTTCAACTCCCACATTTATCTTTTAGTGATAAAAAGTAATAAACAATTTTTACAATAATAATGCATGTTGAGCTTTGCTGATCTCATTTGCATGTTGCTCACCTCTGCACAAACATGGTGTAATGGCCTAGGCAGTAAACAGATATTGTCAGTGTCATTAAAGATACATTGTTACATCTTTTGCCATCCATCATGCAAACATGCTAAGTGGCGTTGTGCAGCAGTCAGCAAGCTTCCACAACACCTGCAGGTCCAGAACACCTGCAGGCAACAAGCAGACATTTTTCAATTTCAAAATTGATGCATTGTATCCTGTATGGTCTTCCACAGCACAAACACACTAAGCGGTGTTGAGTGGTGGTCAGCACATATACATAGTAATGAATATGAAAACATACATGTGCTGCCTAGTTGTTCCTGTGGCAGCAGGTGTAAGTTAAGAATTATAATGTAGGTGAACCCGGGTTCTAATCCAGTAAAGTCAAAAGTGTTATTACTACTGTTCCACTTTACTTTATATAAAAATTAACAACAGAAAAATAATTACACATAGAAATAACTACCCATAGCAGGTGTATTGTTTATACGCAGGATATCATATATATTAAATGTGTAACTGTGGGTATCAGTAGAATTATGGTTCTACAATTAAACATTTATTTTCTGAACTTTCATGTCACATGCATACATGGCTAAACATTCAACTCTTTAATGTATGCATGCAACTAATGAGCATGTCTGACCAACAAGGACTCAGTTGCAATGAGCACTCTGTACAGTAATGACTGCAAAAAATACACTTATAACCCATCCTTCCCTGTGGCAATTTGTATCAATTAATGCCACCAATGCAGGTGAACCATGGTTCTAATCTAGCACACTTCAAATTTTGTTAATGCTTGTCTACTCACTTTTAAAAACTAAAGTACAGTCTAAAGATAATTATAAGTAACAATAACTATGTATAGCACCAGAGATAATTTGAATTATATTTTTGATTGAGGATATACTGGCAATTATGTTTCTGATTTTAAAAGTGTCTTTTCTGGTCTGGGATGGACTTCATACTTCACTAATAGTCATATACATGTTCATTTATAAACCAGGACCTTGTCAGGTCACACTCGTACATTGTTAACCACTCACTCTATATAATTAATTAGGATGTTTGATGAGCACTTCTTCTGTGGCAAGGATGAAAAAACACTTGTGTGGAAGAATACATTTTTGTCTCTTGTACATTGGTTTGAATCCCACATTGTACAAATTACTTTAGTCAGTGTATAAAGCCACACAAAAAAATTGTAGGGTCATAAAATTTATACCCCAATACATGTCTGCAAAGTTAAATCAATTAACAGGTACAACAACATCCAAGCCAGAAACTAATGCCAACTGTTACATTACCCTTCCTAGTTCATAAAATGCCTTCCTCTTTGTTTGGCACTGTTGTTGTCCATGTAACACTATGCAAACATGGTTGGCATGGTTGTTCTGGTTTGCACACTAGCTGTAAAATGCAATAACACATGGAGATCGTGGGAGATAGAAGAGAAGGTGTCCAGTTTAGGGCTCAAAGATGGGGTGTAGAGGAGTCCAGAATATTCACTGGACTCCTTGTAAAGTGCCACAGTCATAGGCTATTGCAAGGGGCATTCCACACACTGGAAACCAATGCAGGCACCACTACAATGACCTGAAAAGGTGCAGGTAGGCACAACTCAGTTAGTAGCTTGATGAGTTTAGGGCTGCTGACATCACACAGTTGTGTAATATACAAATAAATATACTTTAAATTATATAGAAAGGTAGATATAGGCGAGACAGGTATGCATAATGCTCTTCTCGTTTTGCTCCCCTTTGTCTTTTACAGCCACCCAGAAGACTGCAGTGAACAGGGATGCCCATGCTGAGTGTCTGGAAGGACTTAAAGAAGAAAGGGGTATGTATGCAGTACAAAATAATAGTATTTTATCAAGTGTTGCTCTTTTATACATTACTAGCAAATTAAGCATGTATATCTTAACTGTAAAATCAAGCATGCATGCTTCCGTATATAGCTTACGCCAACTGTAGGAGTCAATTGTAATAGTGTAGTCAGATGTTGTGGGTTTCTATTCCACAGGGAGCAAATATATAATAAAATAATTAAAAATATTACGTAATATATTTACCAAAATTGACATACATGCCATGCTGCTAACTTAATCTGTATTATTTAATAAAGCATAGATGCAATATATGCATATTGTACGGATTACTTGGAACAATTATCATTTATAGTTTATAGCTGATAAAAAAGTACCATTAATATAAAAGTAAATATAATACTTATATTGTACAAATTTATTGTATGTGACATATGATGGTTCTTGTGACAATTGGGGAGATATGGGCGAAGGCTGCCAGCCTAGTCAAATAGAATTTGATATATAATTCTATCAACTGTATAAATAAATGTAAAATACAGGCTTGTGTTTTTAAATGTAAGAAAGCACTGTGAAATGTGGAACTGCAAAATATGTGACAACGTTGCACTCTACTGGCCCAGTGAAGCATGTTGTATCCTTTCATGTTAGAATTCGGCCTGAGGGTGGCTGGATGAAGATTTCATGCTCATTGTTTTAAGGCTAAAGTTTATGACTAGAATTTAGATGTGGAAGGTGCTTTATTGCTTTAGTTTCTGTTAGTATATACATATGAAATGTCTTCTATTGTTGTAAGTTTCTGTGCAGGTGTTAGATTGCTAAATAATGCAGTTTGTGGTATGAGAACTCAGACCAGGTGTTAAGATGATGCAATATGAATACTGGGAAAACCTAAATGTCAAAAATTATGTAATTTTGGGAGGGCCTTAGAGACATGTTTGTTAGTAATGTTTAAATACTATTTCTGACAAGAGACCAGGAGCATTTTGATGTTGAACATCTAACTTACCAGCACTATGCTTATGCTCACATGTAAGTTTGTAGCACTGTTATATCTTGTAGGAATAGTTAAAGCTAGTAAAGATTAATTAGGTATTTTTCTTTGAAACCAGACCTGTCCTACTGTATTATTTTAAGTTTCTGTGTGATCTGTGAACTCTTAGATATATTTGTGGTGTAGTAGATTTGTCTTGTGTTTTAATTATTTATTATTAAATATTTTTAAAACATTCTACCAGTGGCTGGTTTGTGTAGAGATGAAGTATGCTTTAGAGTACATTATATATTTATAGAGTTTACTGTCTAAGCCCTTCCAATAAGCCTTAGACTGTATAGTCACATTACCATTGGATATTGATATTGCACAGTAATAATTGGACACCCTTTTAAGGGCCTTTTAGTAGCTGATATTATTAACTGGGTGGTGGCAGTCTGGGTAAAGGGGCACAGCTGGAGAATCTGTGTCAGCCTTTCCCAGGAGTGTCTGTGAAGTTGTATAAATACTTATCTCAAAGTGTGTATGTGTTGTGTCAGCTACTTGGGTAGGGACATGAAGCGTTGGTGGGACAGAGTGGGTACTGGCAGTTCTAGCTTGCCCAGTTAGGCTGAGACCTGGTCCCTGTAGCCCCAGACTGACTGTGATCTCTGTGTGCATTTAAGGGAAATTGTACTTTACTGTGTGTATTAGTTATCCTTTCCTCTTCTAGGAGATGACCTCCCTGGTGTTAGTGGTGAAGATTGAGGCCCCTTGGTTGCTGGGCCAGGGCATGGTCATCGCAAGTGTTTGGCAGTGGTGGAATCTACTTCACCTACTAATTGGCTTGTAGTTGTGTGGGTAGAGCGAATTCCTGTAGCTTATGTACAGTGATCTCTAAAAGTGTTTTGTACTCTAAAACAGCCATGCAGTGTATACCAAGAGTTCAAATCACAATTGTTTATTTCTTTTGTTAGCTTAGTGTTAGTCAGGGTGAGCAGGCAGCATGTCAGCAGAAGAGTATGGAAAGCTGACAAGGAACCAGCTGGCGGAGATGTGCCAGGCTAGGGGGCTGGTGCATGGAAACCTGACTAAGGCAGACCTGATTGCAGCCTTGGATACGGCTGCATCACAAAACAGCAGCCTGGAGGATAATCAGACTGAGAGTGGAGATTCAATATCCTCGGAGAATGGACAACTCAACTTTTCTGCAGTGGACTTAAAAATCCAGCTGGAGCTGAAGAGACTTGAGTTGCAGACCAAGTGTATGGAACTAGAAGCAGCCGAGAGAATGAGGAGCTTAGAAGCTGAAGAACAGGAATGGCAGAGAAAGCATGAGAGGGAAATGCTGACTCTTCTCCAGAGTCATGGAGGTAATGGGGAAGGTAGTAACCAGACCCCAGAAGCACAAAAGGTCAGTAAATTTCTTCCACAGTTTAAAGAGGGGGATAATTTTGATAGCTTCATTCATATGTTTGAGTGGGTATGTAAACAGTATGAAGATGACCAAAGGCTCTGGGTATGGTTCCTGACCCCCTTACTCCATGGTAAAGCTGTACCTTTTTTAGCAAAAATGCATGACACTGACTGTTTTGATTATACTGCTGTAAAAATACATTTGTTAGACTGTTTTAAGCTAACACCTGAAATGTATAGGAAAAAGTTTCATGAGCATAGATGCAAGGCAGATGAAAATGTATGTGAATATGTTGTTGAACTGAACACTTATTTTCATAGCTGGGTGAATGGATGTCAGGTCACCACTTTTGAAGGGCTGGCAGACCTTTTGGTAAGGAAACAAGCCCTTAGCACTTTGCCTGAGGACATGAGGACCTGGTTAGCTGATAGACAGTGTGCCACTTCAGAGGAGTTGGGGAAGAAGGGAGACGTATACCTAGCAAGTAGGGCAGCCCCGCACAGGAATGGGACCCCCAATACTCCTCATGGGACTAAAGGAACCCATGGTGGGCAGCACAGACTGCCCCAACAGAATCTGCCAGTAGCAGGTGAAGCCACTAGTCCAGGTATATGTCCAGGTGCTAGGGTTAAATGTTTTGAATGCAACCAGTGGGGCCATGTGGCATACAGATGTCCATGAAGGCAAGATGGGAAACCAAAGGTGAGAGAGCCAGTAAGTGGGAAATACAAAATGCCAATAGTAGGTTGTCTTGAGACAACAGGGGTATGGAACTACCATCCTGCAGGTGTCCAGAGAGGGAAGGATTTGGATGAGGCAGTACTATGTACTTATGCAGTTACATGCAGTGAGGCTAGGAGATAAGCATGTGGGTCTGGTAGCCTGGGGGAGACACAGACAGACTGCATACTTGCAGCCAGGACTGCTGAGGTGGTTACTTCAGGGAGTGAGCTACACTGTAGCAGTGAGACTGAATGTGAGCCACAGCTGCTTGTGGGTACTAATGTTACCTTGGACAGGGTAACTGCAAAGGAAGAGGTGTGTAGTAGTACTCAGGCTGACAGTGAGGCACCGCTGTCAGAGGATGCCAGACTTCCTGTGGAAGGAGAGCTGAGAAGGGTTACAAAGGGATACTTGAGACAGGCTCAGCTCTCAGACCCTACATTGCAAGGCCTGAGGCAGGTAGCTAGGGAGGCACCTGATTCTCAAGGGAAGGGGGAATCTGTATACTGGAACAAAGGGTTACTGTACAGAGAGTGGACCCCTGAGGGAGGGCTAGAAGATGAGAGAGTACAGCAGTTGGTAGTGCCTAGAGCTTACCGTCTGGCACTTCTAGCCATGGCCCATGATATTCCCTTTGCAGGTCATATGGGCATAAAATGTACAAAGAGGCATATTATGCAAAACTTTTATTGGCCTGGAATGTCCAGAGATGTAACAGGGTACTGCAGGACCTGTGAGCAGTGCCAAAAGGTAGGCAAGGCAGGAGACAAGGTGAGAGCTCCTTTGATGCCTTTGCCTGTGATTGAGGAGCCATTTCAGAGGGAAGCTATGGATATTGTGGGTCCTCTGAGTACACAGTAAAATGACACAGCCTAATGACTTATTTGCCTTGAAGGGAAGGTCCCTTAATTCCATCATACAATGTGAAAATCCTTTGCTAGATCGTAAGCAATACAATTTAAATCAAACTGGAAGTGCTAGTGTGTCAGTTGAAAAAGGTCAGAAAGAAGAATTTATACAATGTATCCAACTTTTGGAACGAAAGGTAAAATATTTTAAAACATTACAGTGGCAGCGATTTAGCTTCCTAGCATACTTGGAACTGGACTTAGTACCGAGAAGTTTGCGAGTACTTAATATGCCATCATATGGCAATACATATCCTGAGTTATTAAAACAATGGCAGGAACTTAATATACAGCTTAGTGTCAAGTATATAACCCTAATGAATGACTTTTTCTTAAAAATAGAAAATGATTTGTGTCAGGAAATATCTACATTGGAACAAGAAGTATCTGGTTCGTTCTTATTCAATAGTTATATTTTGCAATATAATGATATGTTGACATGCATGACTGACTTGGATAAACAATTGGAAACAACCAAGAAAAAGAAACTTCAAAGGGACATAAATGATTTTTCTAATGGCCAGATCTTTTCATGGCCTAAGAAGGATTTTAGGAACTGAAACCTTGTTTCCAGTGCAAATAAGGCCATTTATGATTCAAAGCGCGCCACTAGCTTGATTGCTGCTGACTTAAATGACGTACCATTACTGGTGGATGATTTTCCATCTGTAGAAGTGGCCAATCAACGCGAGAAACTGACGACGTTGCTAGAGAAGGGAAAACAATTGACTGTTGTAAATGAAAAGGAAAAAGATCATGTAAACGCTGAATTACTTGCACCATCTGAAATTCCTGAAAGTTCAGAACAAATTGCTGCTTCAAGTACATCAATGGTAAATCCGTCCTCTTCTTCTCCTTTTTTAACCAGAACTTTGGGGCTAAACATAAATTTGCCAGAAAAAATTCACGCTCAGAGACTAGAGACAGTAAGAGAGCGTTCACATTCGCGAGGCAGATCGAGGAATGCCCCAACTACGAGAAGCCAAAGGAATATGAAGTAGTAAGTGAAAAAGCAAATGTACAAAAGGACTCGAGAAGTAGTATTGATGCTAATGTTTTTGATGTCCTTAATTTATCTAGTTATATATTGAGTGATGTTGATTTCTCGTTATTATCACGAGGTATGAAATTCGTTCCAGCACGAATGGATAGTTTAGTTAATACTTTAACTGATTTTAAGTTATTTGTGTGAAATTTATATCTGAAATGCATTTTTCAAGATACAAATATGGTAAAATCTAATGCTTGTAAAAGGACTAGTACGTTTACACCTGTTGAGGATCCTATAATAAATGTTTTTAGTAATATATGGGAGAAGCAAATTAGACAGTTATATGAGAGGGATACTTTCAAGGAAAGATATAACCTAACGTATGAGGAATTCAATGCCCTGAAAGCACTACAACAAAATGAACATATTGTCATTAAAGAGGCTGTTAAGGGTGGGTGTATTGTTGTAATGGATTTATACCATTATATAGAAGCAATGAATGAATTAGTAGCTGACACCCAAACATTTAAAGTCATTAGTGAAAGAGAAGTGAATAATATTATTAGTAAAATAAATATGTGTATCTATGACCTTCAGCTGATGAATGATATAGACATCGAAACTTTAAATTTTTTTACTGTGACCTGTCCAACTATTCCTGTACTTTATGATTTGCCTAAGGTCCATAAATCACCCGTCAGACCACCAATGATACCTATAGTGTCTGGTAAAGGGTAGATAATGGAGCCTTTATCGGCATACCTGCAGAATAGTTTAAGTTGCGATCTTAAGAGTGTTAGAAGTTATATTAAGGACACTTATCACTTTCTTCAAAAACTGTATGAATGGTGGAGTAATTATTTGGATCCTAATGTTCTGTTGGTTACTTTAGATATAAAACCTTTATTCACTGTAATCCCCAATACATATGGTGCTGATCAAATAAGAGAGATTTTGGATGAGATTAGCAAATATACAATAAGAGAAGTGTCCACATTATGTGAAATGTTAGAACTTGTGTTGGAAAATAATGGGCAGGATTCACGAAGGCTTGCACGGAGTCTAAGAGTAGTGTAAGACTCCATGCAGCCTTCGCGATCCAGGAACAGCCCTAAAGTCCGTGTAAGAGACCAGCTAAAACGTATCTTACATGGAGTGGGCGTGGATATGCTAATCACCTCACTTGCAGCCGAATAGCATGCAAATGAGGTAGATTAGCGATCCAGGAAGCCCAAAGCAGCCCGTGTAAGTGCCGTTTTAGCTGCAGAAATGTACTCAGTTGACAACTGAGTACGTTTCTGCAAAAACCACAACAGAGCCATGTCAGCTCCAAATAAAGGGTGCATATGTGTCAGGCAGCATGCCAATGGCCAAATATGTGGCCATTGGCAAGGTACCCCAATGCAAATATGAAAAATAAATATTTTTTTTTTCGGCGATCGCCGGTGTTTAAACGCAGTGCAGCCCCGCGCAAACGGGCTGCACTATATAAAACATAAAAACGAAGGTTATAAACCCACAAATGTGGGTTTTATGCAATACATGGATTTACAATGCAGGGACCAGCAGACCAAAAACAACATGGCCACCGTGTAGTGGTTGCTAAGGGGGGAAGCTGAGTCTAAGACATGTAACTAAGCATTAGTAGGCAATCTGATGCAAATGAGTGTTAGGATACTGAATTCCACTGTCACATAGCAAATGAGCACATTCTGAGTAGTGTAAGAGATACATAAGGGGGAGGAACAGAGTAGGAGATAGGTGACATCACAGGGGGGAATGGCAGAAAGAAATGCAGTTCATTGGAGGTCAGAGTTACATGACAGATGTCAGACTCATATCATGGAAAGAGGAGTGCCATGACACAAGCATGGGAAAGTCAAGAAATGGAAGGTGTACACTGTTGCCTACACCAAAGTTTCTTGCTGGGCGTGCATGCACACGTGTGCGCACCATGAAGCGCGAGTAGGACAGTGTGCGCGCGTGTAAGGCAGACTGAGCATGTGGGAGCGTGTTGGGAGATGTTTAACACTGTTTGCGCTGGTGTGCGCGTGTGTAGGGCAGACTGAGCATGTGGGAGCCTGTTGGCAGACTTGTAAGACTGTTTGCGCTGGTGTGCGCGCATTTTAACCCGAATAAGTAGATTCTGAACTGTGTAAGCATGTGTGCGCGCGTGTAGGCCACTGTGAGCATGTTTCTGCTGGTATGCACGCTGCTCCCCCCTGAGGAAACAGAAAGGAAAAAGGAAGCAACAGAATTAGTAGGAAGCTAGCAGGGAATACTGCTGGAGCTAGCAGGTGAAAACAGTTAGAAGCAGGCAATTAGACAGGCAGAATAGTAGCTCAGCGCAACACTTAAAACTCTGCAAACAGCAGTGCAAGATGTTTCTCTCAAGAGACACTGCAAGACAGGAGTAAGCTATTAGAAGTGAAAACTGAAAAAGCTGAACTCAGAGCAGAAATGTTAGGGGCTGCCATAGCTGTCATAATGAGACATAGGCGACTTGCTGAGGGTGGTGACAATGCAGATGGTGCCTGACAACCTACAGTGAGGAGATGGAGAAGAGTGTACAGGCCCAGGGTTACCTACCACGGATTACATGAGCTGGAGATAGTAGAGTGCTATAGAGTGGACAGAGAGCTCCTGCAGCAAATAGTGGAGCTGTGCAGGCCACGCCTCACACACAGAACCAACAGAGGGGAACCCATCCCAGTGGAAACCAAGGTATGTGTTGGCCTAAGAATACTAGCAACAGGTACCTTCCAGAGACCAACTGGTGATATGATGGGGATATCACAGGCATCAGCCTCCAGGGTACTGCACCAGTTCCTGGATGCCATGTCAGCACATGTCAGTGATCATATATATTTCCCCAATGCCCGTGAGTTATTGGCCAGCAATATGCGTCTCTTCCAGCAAATAGCAGAATATCCTGAGGTAGTGGGTGCAATAGACTGCATGCACATACACATCAAAGCACCAGCCGGTGAGCGGGGTAGGGCCTACATTAACCGCAAGGGCTTCCCCTCCATCAACTGCCAGGTCGTGTGTGATGCCCAGGGCATAATAATGAATGTGTGTGCTGGCTGCCCTGGGAGCTACCATGATTCCCACATCTGGCATTTGACGCAGCTGTACCAGACATTTGCCAATGGGGACATCCCACACGGACACCTAGTGGGGGATGCAGGTTATGCACTGGAGCCGTGGCTGATGACACCCATCAGAAACGCACACACACCTGAACAGGAACGCCATAATGAGGCACACGCACAAACACGTAATGTAATAGAGCGTGTGTTTGGGCTGCTCAAGTCACGGTTCCGGTGTCTGGACACATCTGGTGGAGCCTTGCAGTACACACCAATTACATGTACCCAAATTGTCATGGTATGTTCTATGCTACATAATATGATCTTGAGAAAACAGCTGCAGCAGGACCAGCATAGGGCTGGGCCAAACAGTCCCCCATCATTGCCAAGGCCATCACAGGCAGAGCGTGACTCGGAGGAGGAATAACCTGAGCCTGCCCCAGTAGTCAGAAGGAGGCGTGCCCAGTATGCCCTGGCCTTGGCAAAGAGGCAACGCATAGCACATACACTGGCTCAGTAGGAACCCTGGGAATGATACCCCCTCTGACTCACTCAAATAATAACAGGGATGCCTAAAATGACATGACCTGCTCACAAACATGTACAGGGAGTGTAATATGTGCATCCGACAGAGGCAGCCCTGCAGCACCACCTGAGGCATGAATGCCATGTGTTAAGTAATGTAACACCATGTACTATATGCACACCTGAGGACCATGACTAACATCCTACCCTCACCAAGCATCATGCCACAATATGACAATGAGATGATCAATTGCAATAGTTGGCTGAAGTATTGCAGTTAGTCAAAGGGGATCCAATGTGTGCCAGCCTGGGATGACATGCTGAGCATGACATGATGCTCCACCTGCTAGGACTGGCGTGCACCTATCAGTGCAGGCCGTATGGATACTGGCAAAGGCTGTTGTTACCCACAGTGTGCCCTGAATAGGTAAGGCTTAAAACACAAACCTACCTCCATAGGTATCAGAAGGGATAAGAACCTAGATGTAATGCTACCCAATGCCAGAAGTCTAAACAGCAAGATGCATGCAGTCTGAACCCACCCAGTAATGGAGAATGTTGATATCTGTGCTGTAACAGAAAACTGGGTCAAGGCTCACAACAGCACCCTAACACTACCAGGTTATACCTCATACTGTGCTGTACAGCCTCAAAACATGGAACAAGCTACAAAATGAGGGTGACTAGCAATAATTGTCAAGGATAACCACACCCCCACATTGGTACCACAACAAGAAGCAGCATGGACTAGCCATGGTCAAGTAACAGTGGCTAAAACTGCCCCCCAGTTTATAGCCTGCTACAGACTACCATCCCAACACCAGGAACTGCACCTGGCCTATGTTGGAATACATGAATATATCAAGTCCTCCAAACCACATTATATTGGGTGACTGAAAATACCCAGACATAGACTGGGAGCATTATACTAGCTCCAACACTGTAGGACAAATGTTCATAGAATCCATAAACCAAAATGCCCAGGAACAACGTACCACTCCCACAAGAGGGGTAAGCATACTGGATGTGATAATCAGCAACATGGGTACTGGATGGTAAGATGAGAAGTGTATCGCTCACTGATAAGACCAGACCATAGAGTAATCACACTGGATATACACATCCTGACCACAGTCCCTGGCCAGAAAACCACAGTGAAAAACATGTGTAAAGCAAACGTTGCACTTCTCCAAACTGATGTGGAATCCATTAAAGGCCCTGTGCAGGTGCAAAATATGGGCCACACCTCAGAACCTGTTATACAGGCATTCCATGAACACTGCCAGGAATGCTTGGATTATGCAATCCTAAATTAAAACAAGACACAATGCCATACACGCAGGCATCTGGCATGGTGGACACCAGCCATAACCAAACCATGCAAGAGAATGAGGAAGCTACTACATGATAGAGCAAACATAAAAAAAGAAGTAATCACTGATCAGTAATATGGCAATAAAATATGTCCACACATACAATCCACTAAGGCCAGCTACAACAAGTTGAATCTGTGAATCTTGAGGCAATGTTACACCTGCCCCAAGTACACAGACAACCCTCAACTCCCCCCAAGAAATACAAATATATGTGAGAGATGCAACCATCTATCCAAACTGGAGGCTGAGCTCCCTCAACTCAGTACTCCCAAAACTAGTCAGGAGGAGAAGGTAACCACACACACCACAAACCCAGTCCCACATAGACCTATCACAACTGCAAACCAAAGACATAAACACAGAAAAACATTCCCGGAGGCCCGAATTACAAACACACCACACCAACAGAGGCCTCCAAAGCAGACACCCAATCAAACAACCTCCAAACATAGCACATGCAACACATAGTACACAAAGCTGGTGTGCCAAACAGTCACAGGCCAGAAGGAGAAACAACATGCCTGATACAGTTGTAATAGGTGACTCCATAGTGAGTCACGCTGCTGTCCCGCACACCAGACTGAACAAGGGAAAGTGTACACTAAGCTGCCTGTAGGCTGCTACAATACGCCACATAACACAAGTATGCAGGTCACCCCAAAGCAAGTAGAAATATGATGCAGTCATAGTCCATGCTGGTGTGAATGACCTGAGATGTACCTCCCCGGACTACATGAAAAGAGACATAGATGAGCTCTCCGATTATGTATTCCAGGCCGGTATGACACTGACCATTTGCAGTATCCTACCCTCACCAAGAATGACGCCACAGTACAAACACGGAATGATCAGTTATAACAAGTGGCACAATTACTGGTGTCATTCCAAGGGGATCCAATGTCTGTCTGCATGGGATGTCATGCTTGACAAGCCACGCAGCTGTTCCAGGGATGGCTTGCACCTGTCACCCCTGGGCGTCTGGATATTGGATGAGGCTTTTGCCACCTCCATAGAGCCTTTCGTAGGCAAGGCTGAAAAGACTAACCCACCACCCTACAAAACATAAGTGGAAAGAAACATAAGGGTAATGCTGACCAATGCCAGATGTGTAAACCTCAATATGCATGCTCCTGAGGCCCTCCCCAGTATGGAGAACATCGATGTCTGTGCAGTGACAGAAACCTGCTGCAAGCCTCCTGACAGCACACCAGCACTACCAGGTTATACCACATATCATGCGTTATGGCCCCAAAACCTGGAAAAAAACATAAAAGGAGGGTGAGTATCCATATTCAGCACAGACACCCATACGTCCAGGTAACTGACAATGCACAAGGCATTGGAGTCCACCCATGTGCAACTAACCGTAGGCAAGACTGCTGTACAGTCTGTAGCATGCTACAGACCACACTCTCACACAAAGGAACCCCACCCAGCCGTCCTGAAGACACTGGACAGTATGAATGTCCCACCAAATACCAAACAAGGTACTCACAAATTACCACATAGGTGGTAAACCATTATGTATGGAAGGAGTAATCAGGGATCTAGGGACACAAGTGGACAGTAACCTGTTATGTGACACTCACATTGCCAATGTGGCTAGGAAGACTGTCTATATTGGACACCGTATCATGAAAGGATTCACATCTACATCAACAGAGGTCATTGTGCCCCTATACTGTTCTCTTATCAGACCCATAATCTAGTACAATGCCTCATTTGGGATGTACCTTACCTGACACCTGCAGCAGTTAGAAAGACCTCAAAGGTACCTCACCAAGAGGATAAAGGGTCTCAAATATATGTGATATGCTGCCTGGCTGTAGACACCCCAGCTGAATGCAGTCACATACTGCCTACACAGAGGCATTGTATGTCTGTTGTACAAGGCCATGTTCAACACAGGAGTAATGGACATGCTCCACCCCAGAAAACCCAAAGCCATTGGAGCTGTGAGAGTGAGAGATGTCAACCTCAACACATAATGAAATAGGATGTGCTGGAGGGACAGATACATAACCCAGAGGCTCCCCACACACTGGAACAGAATCCCACTCCATGTTAGGCAGAGCCCCTCACTGACACTCTTCAACAGGAATCTTGCCAAGTGGATGGATGATCGTAGATTTACACTGGGGGTCTTCACTGTGTCACGTCCAGACAGAGGCACAGCAAAGCAAATCATAAATGGCCATAATATTCACATACAAGGGGTGGCGAAAGCCACACACACTCTGGCTAGGCTTACAAATGCCCTAGGGTTGATAGCCTAGTATGAACCTATGAACCTATGAAGATACAAATTGTACAGGACACTGAGGATAATCCCAAGGCTTCCACAACTGATGGTAGGAACTGTGTTGGAAATTCACAGATATGCTCTGAATCACACAAATATTACAAACAACATACCAAACACACACACATATTGCCAACATACATCCTGACAGGTGCAGTGCAAACCCCCCCCCCACCCCAAATGCAAAATATCTATCCCAGCAGACTGCTGGCCCCCTGACATTGCAGATGCTGAGGTAACAGCCAGCATCTACAAAGCAAAACACACAGCAGCAATGGTATGAGATGGTGTCCTGGGCTGAGTCCAACATGGACTCCAAGAAGAATGGAATGCCAAATCACACTACTTCTCAATGTCAGCCTTACCACAGGATATGTACCCAAAGAGCAGTGTACAACAACAGTGGTCGTTCTCAACAAAGGTGTTGCCTGAATGGATACTGAAAACTACCACCCCAGAATCCTGAGAAGCTCGGTCTGCACAGCTATGGAAAGGATCAGCATGTACCGCAGACATAAAGATATTGGGGACCTACTAACACTGGACCCTACCCAGTGTGGCTTTCTTAAGTGCAGATCCTGCCCCTAAACATGTTTGACTCATTTGAAACAGTCATTAAGGTCATTGATAAGGGCAATGTGGTCCACACAGCGTAGCTGGACCTTGCAAAGGCTTCTATACAATACCCTACGTGTTCATTATAGATATGCTCACCAGCTTAAATATAAACCCCTATGTCAGTAGAGGGGTTGGAAACCAGACCAAGGACAGAACTGACATGGTCAGACATGCTGCAGCCATGTCAGACTACAAACCAGATATAACTGGCATCCCACAAGGCTTGGTCCTGGGACCTCCCTCATTTGATATATATGTCCCATAGGTACAGGCCAACATGGAAGGACTGTGTCTGAACATGTTTGCAGAGGACTACAAACTGCCCACCATATCTGACCCTCCAGCTGACACAAGCATCCCACAAAAGGGCCACATAGAAACAGACAACTGGTGCCATAGCCATGTCAGCAAGCTAATTGCAGAAAAGTGTATAGTCAACCCCCGTGGATATACAGTAAGTGCCCACCAATTACCACATAGGTGTTAAACCATTACGTACTTAACATGTAATGAGAGACCTGGGGACACAAGGTGATAGATATCCTGCATTGGACAAACATGTGGCTGTAGTGTTTACAGAAACATACCATATACCCACCTAATCATGAAGGTTGTCAGATCTAGATAAGGGAGGTCATTGTGGCTCTGCAGTCATCCTTCATCAGCGTTACAATTGATTACAATAGCCCCTGTGGGATGTACCTCAGCAGACACCTCCATCAACTGTAAAGTCCCCAACAGTACCTCACCAGGAGTATCAAAGAGCTTGCACAGATGCCATGTGTTGCCTGATTAAACAAACTGCAGCTACACACACACTGCCATACTGCCCACCCAGAGGCAAGCTGTGCCTGATGTATAAAGCCATGTCCAAGCTGGAATCAATAAACATGCTGCACCTTGTACAATCTGAATGGCAGTGAGCTATGCACATGAGAGACCTGAACCTCAGCACTGACATACATAGGACAAGCTGTACTGCATGATCCATAACACAGAAGCCACCCCCACTCATGAGTAAACTCCCAGTACAGGCTATCCATAGAGTCACTCATCGATTCTCCTCAAGAGGAATCTTGATGAGTGGATGGGAGATGGTAGGTTTACCCTGGGTATCACTGTTATGTCACAGGTAGACAGAGGAACAGTATACTAACCATGACATATGTCATGGCAAACTCCACTTACAATGTGTGTCGAAGGACAAACACACTCTCCGACTAGCATTAGAAATGGCCTAGGGCACATCGCTAGTGTTTGCAAATGTACACCTATGTTGTGGAATACACTACCAATGTTGGACAAGCCTGGTTTAAGTAGTTCATATCTGAACATAATGCGACATGGTCAGATGTGCACAACTGGCCCCTAACCAGGCTGTTGTGCTCACTATGGAAATGTAAAGCAGTGATAGGACTAAAGCCCAGGATACTGTCCACCACAGTCAAAGTACTGAACCAGTACACTATACGGTACTACAGTGTTAGGTCAGTATGAAAGGATGTTGACAACTGTATGCAAAGTATCCCATGCAAACCCTGCAGGCACAGTATAATCCCTGTTGTGTTCACACATAAAGCAGTCGGACAGTAACTACACAACATGACACACAACACACAACCATAAACGGGAGATATTTGTTGAAGTTCACACTCATCCACAAATGTGGTGGGCTGCAGAGTTCAACATATGGAAAGCTCACACTGGGCATACTCACACACTTTGATAAATGAGACATATGTCAGACAACATGCCATGGGAAGGCTGAACTGGGCATGCTCACACACTTAGGCCAAATCTCAGTTTAGCAGTTGGCCACACATATCTGGTATAGCGTGTTATTCCAGGAACCAACCACATTACAGCAATCTGCCCAGTGCACACAGTTAAATGACTACAGAGACATACGTGATATAGTGGATCCCTCCCATATGCAAACATCTTCCACAGATACACAAGCTGTTCATACAAACAGGGAATGCTATGGCAATAAAGACCTGCAAACAGTCTATCAGCAACAAATAATGTGCATTTGACAATTAAACATATGGGTGTAGAGGTCAACACTAGGCTGTTTGCCCTAGGGAATGACAGCTTAGCCAGAGTGTGCTTGGCGCCTGCCTCCCAGTACAGTAGGCTACTGTGCCACTGTAAAGTAGGTCACATAAGGCACCGTGTGAGGCTAGTGTGCTGTGCCTCTGTCAAGCAGGGACACAGTGGAGATCCCAGGGTTTGAATTTGCTAAGCCACAGCCATGTTGTTGGTGTGTGCTGGAAGAGGGTTGCTGAGGACCTCTAACAGTAAGTGGGCGTCAATAACAGACTGAGGGGAGCCTTATCTGCATTGTCTGGACAATTTCACTGTCAACACTGTGTCCTGATGATTATGAGGGATTGAAGTGTCGTGCTGGTACTGTTCAGCGATGTCCTCCCTCTGTGGGCTACTGCTCTGCAATGTATTAGCTCACTCTGTTGGACACCTCATATATGGCTGGTGTACATCTGACAGGTGTCCTGTTGTGGAGCAGTCATGGGTATATATGGGATAGCATGATCAATGCAAACCTTCCACATGTTCATAGAATGCAATTGTCAAGGATTATGCAGAGTGGCCTGTATACTCCCCCAGCATGGGTCCTTTGAAGTCTTCCATCCCAGTCTTCACAAGTGTAAAGTCTGCTTTTGATAAATACAGTTTGTTTGCAGTGACAACCTTGCCTGGGGTGGGGATGGGATATGGATGGCCAGGAAAGGTGGGTATGGTCAGATATCAACAATGGTGGTCTACCTCTGGTGTGGAACAGTGAGTACCCATGTTGTAGATGGTCAGGTGCAATATGTATTCCCACTTGTGGCTGTGGTGAGTGGTTCTGCCATAGCACATGGACTCACAAATTGTAGTGGCTGTAGGGTAATGTTGTAGAGGCCTGAGTAGTTCCCACACACAATATGCCTGTATCTGACGTTAACAACTGGAATGGTGTATGTGAACACCTGCATATCTTGGCACTGTGCCCAGGGAAGCAAAGTGTGTGTCCTGGATGTGGGAGGGGTGGTCAGGACTGGTTGTGTTGTGTGTTACAGGTCCTGTGGTCACGAAGCATGATATAAAACATAACCTGCCAGTGCGATGTGCATATCTGACCCTGACGTAGGTGGCTGCAAATGCATATATATGCTATCCCCCACCTGACAGGTAGTACTAGATGTACATACCTCTGTAGAAATAATGATGTCAGCACCCTATAAATACTGCAGGTGCAGAACAGATGCCCAGTAATCCAGATAGTGCGTTCTGCTAATGCGTCTTTCTCAACTGTCATAATATAGTTAGGTAGGGGTTTGAATCCTGCAAAAGCTGTGTGGGTGAGTGGGGTTGGTGTGTGTGCAAGTCTGTGCGAGGGAAATGTCCCTTTTGGCAACTGGGAAAACACACTACAGGATGCACATTCCCCTTTCTAAACACTGATGATGTCAGCACCCTATAAGTACAGCAGGAGAAAGGAAACTTCCCAGTAATGTGAATAGCGCGCTCTGCTAATGCATCCGTCTCGAGTGTCATAACATAATTAGGTAGGGGTTTGAATGCTGCAAATGCTCAGTGTGTGTGTGGAGGGGGTTAGTGTGTGTGCAAGTCTGTATGAAAGAACTGTCCCTTTTGCCAACTAGGAGAACACACTACAGGATGCACATTCCCCTTTCTAAACAGTGATGATGTCAGCACCCTATAAGTAAAGCAGGAGAAGGGAAACTTCCCAGTAATGCGAATAGCACGCTCTGCTAATGCGTCAATCTCGAGTGTCATAACATAGTTAGGTAGTGGTTTGAATTCTGCAAATGCTCAGTGTGTGTGGAGGAGGTTAGTATGTGTGTAAGTCTGTATGAAAGAAATGTCCCTTTTGCCAACTAGGAGAACACACTACAGGATGCACATTCCCCTTTCTAAACACTGATGATGCCAGCACCCTATAAGTAAAGCAGGAGAAGGGAAACCTCCCAGTAATGCGAATAGCACGCTCCGCTAATGCGTCCGTCTCGACTGTCAAAACATAATTAGGTAGTGGTTTGAATCCTGCAAATGCTCAGTGTGTGTGGAGGGGGTTAGTGTGTGTGCAAGTCTGTGTGAAAGAAATGTCCCTTTTGCCAACTAGGAGAACACACTACAGGATGCACATTCCCCTTTCTAAACACTGATGATGTCAGCACCCTATAAATAAAGCAGGAGAAGGGAAAACTCCCAATAATCTGAATAGCATGCTCTGCTAATGCGTCCGTCTCGGGTGTCATAGCATAGTTAGATAGTGGTTTGAATCCTGCAAATGCTCAGTGTGTGTGGAGAGGGCTTGTCTGTATGAAAGAATTGTCCCTTTTGCCAACTAGAAGAACACACTACAGGATGCATTCCCCTTTCTAAACACTGATGATGTCAGCATCCTATAAGTACAGCAGGAGAAGGTATGTGGCATGGACAATGACTGAGTCATATGTGTCCATGCCTCTGACCGACCTGTATGCTTGTGTTATGTGGTGGACCATAGTGCCCCACGGGCATATCACTATGACCTTCACCTTGTCCAACCTGGTGAGCGTGACCTCACTGTACCGGACAATAAAGGTACCTAACACAACTGTAGCAGGTGTGTTGTCTAGCCGTACAGGCTGTGACTGTTTGGCACACAGAATTTGTGTACTATGTGTTATGCGTGATGTGTTCTGGCATAACGTATGCCTGTGTGCCAGCTGCAGAGGTGTCTGCCGCTCAGGCAGGATGCTATTCTTAGGCTCCACGAATGGCCCAGTGTGTTCACGTGCTTGTATTGCTGTCAGTGTAGGTCTACATCAGACTGGTATTGTAGTCACTGTTGTATTTCATGCCACCTGACAGGTTATGCCAGTACTGGGTTCAGAGTGCTTAGTCCCCAGTTTGGCTATGTGGCTCCATCTCATACATGTGTTGTACATCCATGTGTAGGGGAGAGGGTTGACTGTGTACATGTGGCAGCTGTGACATTGCCACATGACCCACATATTCCACAACTGTACCATAGAGGTGACTGACAACTGACCTTTGCACATGCTACCATAGTATTGTGATTGCCATGGTGATTAACAGCACATAGGGCCAATGGAGAACAAGGTACATAGGTTCATAGGTTCATACTAGGCTATCTGCCCTAGGGCATTTATAAACCTAGCCAGAATGTGTTTGGCTGTCGCCATCCATTGTAAATATATCTTGCCATGCCCTTTTTCGAGGTTAGTATACTGTGCCTCTGTCTAACAGTGACACAGAAGTGATACCCGGGGTAAACCTACGATGTCCCATCCACTCATCAAGATTCCTCTTGAAGAGAGTCAATGAGGGACTCTGCCTAACCTTGACTGGGATTTTATTCCAGAGTGAAGTGAGCCTCTGGGTTATGAATCTGTCCCTCCAGCATGTCCCATTTATTTCAGTGCTGAGGTTCAAGTCTCTCAAGCGTGTAGCTCGATGGGATTTGGATATTCTCAGGTGCAGCATGCCCATTAAGTCTGGGTTTGACATGGCTTTATACATCAGGCACAGATCGCCTCTGAACAGGCGGTATGCCACTGAGTAGAGCTGGGGTTTCTTTAACCGGTCAGCATATGGCATCTGTTTGAGCCCTTTGATCCTCTTGGTGAGGTACTTTTGGGGTCTTTCCAGTTGCTGCAGGTGTCTGGTAAGGTACATCCCAACAGGGGCATTGTACTCAATTATGGGCCTGATGAGGGATGAGTAAAGAGGCACAATGTCCTCCCCTGATCTAGATGTGAATCCCTTCATGATGAGGTGGGCTATATAAAATGTCTTTCTAACCACTTTGGCCATGTGGTTGTCAAATGAGAGATTGCTATCAGCCTGGGTCCCCAGGTCCCTAATTACTTCTTCTGTACTTAATGGATTACCACCTATGTGGTACTTTGTGGGCACTTTGTTTTTGCCAAAGGGATGACTATACACTTTTTTGCATTCAGCTTGAGGCCATGGCTCTGGCACAAGTTGTCTGTTTCTATGAGGCCCTTTTGGAGGATGCTTGTGTTGGCTGGAGAGTCGATTATGGCATCCAGTTTGCAGTCATCTGCAAATCTGGTCAGCCACAGTCCTTCCGTGTTGGCCTGTACCTCCGATAAATATATACCAAACAAGAGAGGTCCCAGGACTGAGCCTTGTGGGACACCACTTGTAACTGGTTTGGAGTCTGGCATGGCTCCAGCAATTCTAACCATGTGGGTTCTGTCCTTGAGCCAGTGTGCAATCCATCTAGTGACATAGGGGCTTATATTTAAGCTGGCGAGCTTCTCTAGAATGCCCGAGTGGGGTATTGTATCGAAGGCTTTTGCGAGGTCCAGGTAGGCTGTGTGGACCACCTTCCCCTTGTCAATGGCCTTGGTGACTGTTTCAAATAAATCAACCAGGTTTGAGAGGCAGGATCTGCCCTTAACAAAGCCAAACTGGGTATGATCCAGTGTCTGTAGGTCCCCAATATCTTTATTTATGAGGTCCATGATGATCCTTTCCATAGCTCTGCAGACTGAGCTAGTCTGGCTTATGGGGCGATAGTGTCCAGGATCCGTTGAGGCACCACCTTTCTGTAGAGGGACCACTGTTGCTGTACGCCACTCTTTGGCCACATATCCTGTAGTAAGGCTGGGATTGAACAGTAGTTTTATGTTTGGTTGTAGCTCTTCTTGGAGTTCATGTAGGACACTGCCTGGGACACTGTCTGGTCCCATTGATGCAGTGTTTATTGCTTTGGAGAGGGCAGCTCTTACCTGAGCATCTGAGATGTTAGGGGGGCAGCACTCTGCTGGGATAAATATTTGCCCTTTCGGTGTGGAGGGGGGGAGAAGTTTGCGCTGAACCTGTCAGCTAGAATGTTGGCAATGTCTGTGGGTTTGGTGTTTCTATTGACATTTTGGACTACCTCTGAGCATATCTGGGAATTACCACCCAGGTTCCTAACATAACTAAAGAAAGCCTTGTGATTATCCTTAGTGTCCTGTGCAATTTTCTCTCGAAGCTGGCCTTAGACAATCTTATGAGTGCCCGTAGTTATTTGCTAATACTGATCAGTGATGCCTTCCCTTTGGGATTTTGCTGTATCATTTATTAGCTTCCTCCTTCTATTGTGTAGTTTGTTTATGGCTGGGGTCCACCAGACAGGACATCTGCCTTTGGAGGATTGGGTCTTGGTTTTATTCGGGATCGCATGATCCATGCATTCCTGAAGGTGTCCATAGAATGCGTTTATAGAGGAATCTGCGGTCTGGTCTGTAGTTTCCACAGGCCCGGGGCTTTGAAGGTTTCCACCTCAGTTTTGAGGAGTGTGAATTTGCTTTAGAGAAGTTGTTCACTGTGGTTTTCTGGGCAGGGGGTGGGGTCGGGATGTGAATATCCAGTGAGATTAGTTTATGGTCTGATCTTACCAGTGAGGGATACACTTCTGGTCTGGAGCATAGAGTCCCCATGTTGGTGATGATCAGGTCCAGTATGTTTCCCCTTCTTGTGGGAGTGGTAACAAGTTGTTCCATAGCATTTGAGCTCATATATTCTAGGAATCTTCAGGCTAGGGTATTGGAGCTAGAGTCATGCTCCCAGTCTATGTTTGGGTAGTTGAAGTCGCCCAATATAATGGTGTTTGGGGAGACCTTCATATTTTCCACTGTTCTCAGGAAGGCCGAGTGCAGTTCTTGGGTTTGGGAAGGTGGTCTGTAGCAGGCTATAACCTGGAAGGCATTTTCACCCATTGTTAGTTGCACATGGATAGTCTCTGATGCTTGGTGCTTTGCCACCAACCTGGAGGTGTGGGTATCTTTGATGAATATCAATACTCCCCCTCCTTTTGTGGTTCGTTCCACATTTTGGGGCTGAAAAGCATGGTATGAGGTATAACCTGGTAGTGCTGGGGTGTTCTCAGTAGCCCTGAACCAGGCATCTGTTACTGCACAGATATCGATGTTCTCCATGCTAAGGAGAGTTTCGAGTGCATGCATCTTGAGGTTTAGACTTCTGGCGTTGGGTAGAATTACTCTTAGTTTCTTATCCCTTGTGATACCTATGAAGGTGGGTTTGTCATTTGAGCCTTGCCTAACAAAGGCACTATGGGGGTAGCAAGAGCCTTTGCCAATATCCGAAAGCCCAGGGGTGACAGGTGCAAGCCGTCCCTAGCGAAGCAGGTGGTTCAACAGGAGATGAATATATGAGGGTGTAGTGCCTGTGATTAGTTAGCAGTAGCATATATGACTGCTCACGTGGACAAATGCCAGGTAAGTCTTATGCAATGTATCACAGGCAACGTACATGTGAACAGGACAAACAGTGACATTCTGTCAAGTGAGACATGGACATACATATAGTAAGCTATGCAGATGTCACTAGGAGTCCACAGAAGCTCTGTAACTATGCATTGCAGGTGGGATCAGTATTCCAGGGTAATTGCAAGCAAACATGCATGCAAACAAAGCTACGGTAAGCAGGGCTGCATGTAGTCCATTGTACAACAAACAAGCTGTACCACTTACAGTAGGTAACATTGCAAATATGCAGGCACTATGCACATGTACATGGAAATACACAGGTCAGATGGCTAGGGTCCAGTCTCAGCGCACACAAGTGTACAGACCATGTACCGTCAAGATGTACAATAACTGGATGGAAACCCATGTGCTCATACCTGCAGTAATACACATGTCAAATAACAGACACTGAGCCTTCACTCAGTGGTTCCATACTTAGTAGGATGTCTGCTACCTGGCCTGCCACCACAGTATCCCTGACATGTATGGGGACTCTCCCTCCTGTGACAGTTAGTTTTGTGTGTTGGGGCTGTCTAGCATGGTATGAGATGTGAGCTTGCAGTGCTAGGGTGCTCCTGTGTGTCCTGTACCAGTCGTGTAGTACTGCACACATATCAACATCCTCAAACATCTGCATTGCAGAGTCCAGTGTGGGCAACATGCCACTTGCAGTTTACATGTCCATCATTGCGTATTAATACTTTCATTACCTTATCCCCTGTGCTACCTATGTATGTAGCCTTCTGTTGACATCCTTACCACCAGTATGCCAACATGTGCAGATGATACACTATGGTACTTACCATGGGTGTAGACAACAGTACATGACAATCATACCCTTACTGCATCAGGCATGCTGTGATATACCCACAATTATCTCAGCACACAGTACTGTTAACAACAAATACTATTACTACACATCTATGTAGTCACCCTGTGCATCAGCAACATGTTAACCTGTACCTGCACTGATGTTACAGATTGCAGGAGGTGGCACAGTTTCATCATATGCACAGGGTGTGAACTTGGTATGCCTGAGTCAGCCACCGATACCACCAATTGACATGTATGTGTATGTGTGTTGGTGAGGGACAGCAGTACAAGATGGGGCAATGTTGATGCAGTGTGTGCGTGTATGCGGTAGCCCTAGGTGTTGTCAATTCGCATGTGTGTATGGATGCACACAGTTCCACCTCATGGCTGCCATATACTGGTGTTTGTGGACAGCCACAGAATGTACCTGCCAGGTCATACAGATCAGTATCTCTGGCCACGGACACGGTACCTGTGCCTTGAAGGGGTGCTATGGACCGTATCCGGTACCAACCCAGACTGGGTACTGTCATCAGAAGCAGGTGTTCGTTGACTGGACACAGCCTGGCCAGAGCCACGTGCACATGGTCTCCTGGGGCGGTCTGATGACAGCAGAGACCCAGCATTGCTGGGGCTGCTGCTGGCACTATGGGGGCGGCCGCGGCCCTGTTGTCGTCTGCGATGACTGCCAGCTGCTGCTGTTGCTGGCATATGCCCACGTCGACGCCTCAACCATCCACCATCGCCCTGGCTCATGGACATGTAGTTGTGGAACCGGTCTAATATGTCCCCACAACTTCTGTCTATGACATCAGTGAAATTACGGATGGCAGCCGCAATGTCACGCATACTGTCAGTCATGGCGGAGCGACATGCTGTCAGCTCCCTCAGACCGTGTCTGGTGTACCGTTCCATATGTGACTGTGCCTGCATGACAGCCTGAAACATAGCTGAGGTTGTAAGACCTCTGTGGGCACGTCTGACAGGGGCAGTATGCCCATGGATGCTCCCATGAGAACCCCTGGACATCCGTCTGTGTGGTACCATCTCAGGGCCATGCCCATGGCTGCTGTGTGGGGAGGCATGTGCCACAGATACCACATTACCCTGGTCAATGCCCACTGTATGCTGTCCATCACCTAGGGACATTGGTGACAAAGGGTGTATTGGCAGGATAAATGTGCGCATTGATGGGGTTGACAGCTATGTACTGTCAATCGGCTGACCAATGATGGACCCTGGCATACCTTCTTGTGCCATTACACAGATGTCATCATTATCAGTACCCATGGCACCTGATTCAGGTTCCCTGCTGCATGACACCAGAGCAGCACCAGAACCTGTGGGAGGGAAACTGGAAACACAGTTTACAATGTCTACACAATATTACCAGTGATGCACACATCCACACATGCACAGGTCCAGACATGCACACATGCACACATGCACACGTGCACAGGTGCACAGGTGCACACATGCACACATGCACACATGCACACATGCACACATGCACACATGCACAGGTGCACACATGCACACATGCACACACATGCACAGGTGCACACATGCACACGCGCACGTGCCCACATGCACACATGCACAGGTGCACACATGCACACATGTGCACGTGCACACATGCACACATGCACACATGCACACATGCACACATGCACACATGTGCACATGCACACATGCACACATGCACACATGCACAGGTGCACACATGCACACATGCACACGTACACATGCACACAGTTACACACAGTTGTACACTACTCAGTATGCGTGATATCAACACACAGACACAGACACACCTGCATGCATACACAGAGCACTACTAAGTGAGCCTAATATTACTATTACTATCAAGACTATTAAAGGTATTGTTAATACACACTCACCAGCATGGATAGGCTGCATTGCTGTTACACCCGAGGGACCTGCAGAAGTGAGGAAACTAATGTCAGTGGGCACAACTGTGCCATTGTTACTGAGTATGATACAGGTCAGTAGTACAACAGTCGCCTTTCACAGGTCAGCTGTTGATATTGAGGATATCACACTTGCACATTAAATACTATGATGACAGCTACAAACCAAGGACACATTTCACACATGCATTAACTACCAGTGTACACAACAGTCAACTATACATATGGCATATTACCTGCACGCTCATAGTCTTGCTGCTGCGTGGCTCCAGCCTCCATCATAATGCATGTCTGCTGCTGTTGTTATTGCTGGCTGACTGGAGCCACTACACTCATGAGTAGTCCTTCCAGTCTGGTGAGTGGGGGATGTGTAGCCACCCCACCACCTGTGGTGACCTGTTGCCTGTAGATATCCGACGCACGCTGATGGACATTTCTGATTAAATCACTGCAGTGATGTCGTACCTGCTCATATGTCCTATTATGCGTGCCTATGTCATTTACCCGACAGACCAGGTCTTGCCACAGTGCAGCCCTCTCCTGCTGATTCTGCTGGTGTGGGAAAAGAGTATTGCATAATCCCGCACCAGGCTCTGGTGTATCTCCTCATCCTCAGCTGCGTAGTAAGCTGGATTTCGCTGGTGAGCTATGTTCCTGAAAAAGAAAATAACCTGATATCAGCAATATATGCCAGCAGAATTTGGCACACATACTACACATGCTACTCGACTGTTATGATACAACATATCTCACATATATAGCATCTGTCTGTCTATTGGTGGATACACATGTAAATGGCCAGGTATCAGTGCTCAGCCAGCAACTGTGCAACAGTACCTGGCACACTCCATACGACATACTACCAAACCCCAGCAGTCAGAACACTGATTCAGGTCCAGCGCACCTCCTCACTCTGGGGGTTTGTATCTAGGTACTGTATGGCCTACATCATCAACTACTGTGAGTTGACCACAAACTAATTGCCCTGGATATACATATCCCACCTCCACCACCAGCACAAACGACTATAGTGAATAACATTGCAAATGCAAACTTTACACTTTGTAACAGTGACATGGTATCCTTTCAGCCCACTGGGCCAGTGGAAGACACAACCCACAATGCTGACCCCTACACAAATGCTTTCTACGGACATCTCTGAGAATGCATGGATCATGCAATCCCATATATGACCAAGACACTCTCCACAAAGGGACAGCATCCTGTCTGGTGGATCCCAGCCATAGACAGATTGTATTACAAAAGATGGAAGCTACTGCAAGACAGAGCATAATTCCATAAAGGGAAGGCATGTCTGAGCAGCACTAGTAAGGATCTATTTTCTCTCATACAAACATCCATGGGCAACTTTGAGAGGGAAATCAAGAGGGACACTACAGATAACCAGAAGGCCTTCTTCAGTTATGTTAGCAACCTGGTCAGAATCCCTCCACTATGCTCATAGTTAGTACACAACAACAAATAATTCACTGAAACCACAGATATTGACAACATTGTGGCAGACAGGTTCAGTGCAGGTGTCACCCCTCCCTCTCTCCCAAAATAAGACATAGTTATCCCAGCTGACTGTAACCTCCCTGTCATCACAGATGTCCAGGTGAGAGCCGCCCTCAGGAAAGCAGAATACACAACATGACTGGGACCTGATGGTATCCCCGGTTGCATGCTACATGAACTCCAACAGGAGCTAAACACACATATAGAAGTGCTATGTAACACTAGCCTGACTACAGGATATGTACCTGTACACTGGCGCACAGCAGCAGTGGTTCCACTCCATGAAGGAGGCACCTCAACATACCAGTACAATACAACACAATACAATACATTACAATACAATACTATACAATATGCTATTGCCCCTGGGACTACAGCAGCATACTGTTCTGCTACCCTGACCATTGTGACACATGTGGTGTGATGGTACCTGCTGCTGTCACACAGTTACACAGGGTGACTCATATGGCATATTACCTATCTGACTAACATTCAGCAGGGGTATGTGTGACATGTACTCATGGGGAGTCTTGCTTCTTAACACTGTGTGGTTTATTGCAGGGTATGTCTTATCTGTGGGTAGGAACCTTTACCTCCACATGTGCTCTCTATTGCAGTGGCACGGACGACACACAGCAGTCATTTAGGTTGTGGATGGTGTGAGGTGTTACTATGGTTGTTGGACATCTGTCATGGGTGTGACTTACGTATGTAAATCCAGGAGTGGTAACCTCTATGTGGGTAGTATGTGTGTACTCTGTGGTGTTGTCAGTCACTGTGCATTGGTAATGTGTTTAAGTGCATTGTCACAGTGTTGTACATGTCACTGTGTCCTTCTCCATATCTGTAGCTGTCATGTGAGGTACATACCATGGCAGCCATTATGTGGTGTGGAGGGGTACACTGACCTACATGTCCATAGCTGACACACCATGTCTACTGACACATACCATGTGCAGGTATTCCAGGAATAGTGTGCCACTGTGAATATCATTGGGGGGACTATTGTACACATTTATGACCCTGTTCACTCCTGACTCATGCAGTGGTGGGCAGCCAATCACATATCTGGTGGTTACAGGTGTAGGTGATCTGAAATGGGGTATGGTACTCCAGTTTTGACACTGGTGTTCACTCCATGCCTTTGTCACCAGGCACCTGTTGCAATACATCTGTACACATGTGCCTAACTCAGAATATATATACATCTCTCTCTCTCTCTGTCTCTCTCTCTCTCTCTCTCTATATATATATATATATATATATATGTATATAGATATATCTATGTATATGTATCTACATATATCTATATCTGTATGTGTGTATTACATATATATGTTTGTACATATTCTATCTATCTACATCTGTCTATGTATTTCTACATCTCTCTCTATGTATGTATACATATATGCATATTATATATATATATATATATATATATATATATATATATATATATATATACATACATATTTTGACATACATACGTATCCATATGATAGACAGGTATATCAACATGTTTGTCTACCATACTGTATACACACACTAACATACTGCTAAACATACATAACTGTGAAACCTACTTTGTACATTGCACTACAACCTACATTCAACCTACATTGATATGTGCACATAGATGCTCTCACATACAAATGTATGTACAGCCTTCACTGATAGTTGCTGTATGTCCCATGCCCTTTGCACATCTTCATATACATATGGATACAGAGCAATGACACATATGGAGGGTTCACAGTATGTAGACCTTTATAGTATTACTTTACATTACCTGTGTTTGTCACAGCTGCTTGTGTTGCCATCTGGTTTTGTGTCCTGCTGCTCCACTTGCCAGTTGTCAGCTTTCAGGTGGCTGTTGCTGAACAGTTTTGTTTGTGTATGTTTAATTTCATTTTTCTCTGTCTCTGTCTCTCTCTCTGTCTGTCTCTCACTTCCTCCTCAGGGTGCGATGAAAGTATTGCATGTGTGGACTGGGAGTACAGCATACTTTTGTAGGTATCTGCATATGTCCATGTGATGGCCTCTGCACCAATTGTTAGCCAGCATTTGCTAATTGCATGCAGCCAGTTGTGTACTGATTGCAGTTCTCACTGTGATTTCAGAACAGTGCTATAAAAAGGTATGTGAGATAGGCGTAGCCCTTTCAGATTTTAAGGGCAGGGACCATGCTGGTATGCTGTGAACAATGTTCTGTGAGTGTAAAGGTTGGTATCTCTCTCATATTTCCATCTGTGTTGTAGATTAACATTTCTCCATTCATTTCTCCAGTTTCCTGTACTAACTGTGTATGTACACTGACACCTACGACTACTACTACTGTTAATGTGTGTGTGTGTGCTTTCCTTGCACTTTTGCTTGCACTTTGTTGCTATGGCATCAATGTTTGCCCTTTACAGTCACTACTTGTATGCCTGCTAGATGTCCTGACTGTAGTGTGCTGCTGTGGCTTTCCTATTTTCCATGTACATTCACACCTTGGAATGCTTGCTATATCTGCTAGGGTGTTGCAGCATGCAGTGTGGTCTGGCCATGGTGTGGGCCTTTACATCTATTAGGGTATTTCAGTATGTTGCTGAGCAGGCCCCAGAGACTCTCAGGTGCATCTGTTATCTTCCTCATGGAATGGTACATATCAGTGGGGTACACCCATTAAATTGTCTGGTATGCTGCAGTTGTGACTGTGGGATAGCATGAGCATATGTATTACTACACTGCCATGCAAGTGGTGCATACTTTCAGGACTCCATAGTTACCATTGCATGTGTTGTAACACCTTTCTGCCTACTGTTTGTACATTTCACATGGAGTCTGTGGGGCATCCCTGTAACTCATTCACTGTTGCTATGTCTAGGCTCTTAACTATTCAAATATGGTGGTGTCAGACATCTCATGTGTACAAATATTTGCAGGGTGTCCACATTTCTACCTCATATTTTGGTCAATATGTCATGCACAGCTTTTTCTGGCAAATCACTCTGGGCTCAAGTCAGAATATAGTGACAAACATTTAAGTTTCAGACTTCATACCCTTCCAAACATCACACAAAATGCAGAACCTGTTATTCTCTGAACTGTCTGAGTTTGTTGTAACATTATTTGTAATGTGTCCCTGGTTTTGGCCCTTTGCTCCGCATATTTTATTACTTGGTCCGGATGTGTTCCTGTAAGAGGTTGTGGAGTATGGGCAGTGATTATCCTGCTGTGAGTATGTGTGTGGCTTGCATGGTGCTACAGTGACATTATTACCTACTAGCTACCAACTAGCTACCAACTAGCATGGCTGTTTCTGTTCACACACTACTATCATAGATATCCACTAGATTTGACAGTAAATATACATGACATGCTTTGTGTACTACACATCCTATATTCCCTTTACATTCATTCCTACTATTACATGATATATTTATTTTAGCACAATGTTCTTGTATAACAGTCATGGCTTAGTGGTAAGTCATGCAGACTACTGTTTCCAAGGTCCTAGGTTCGGGACTGACAGTGGGATTTTATTTTGCTTTTGAACTGACTACAGGACCTGTCAATCAGAGTGACTAAGGCACTTTTAAGCAGTTGTAACCGGGTTAGCGCTGGTTTGTACAGAGCTCACGCATGCGCACTGGCGTTTAGCTCACAACACATGCGCACACCCGCTTACAACTGCTTAAATGTGCTTACTCTTCTTTACACCCGCTATTTTCTTTGAAAGAAATGAAAATGGGGAGACAGGAAAGTGGTGAAAAAGGGGTCACAAAGAGGATAAGACAGTAGGGAAACAAGCTCGGGTTTTGCAGGAGGGATGTAGGTAAGGCCCATAGCTGCCCATTTCTTCATCAGCAACAGCTGTGCATATGTATGTAATTTGGTGTGACATTTGAAACCTTCCACCCCTGAGAGAGGTGTCAGGACAACAATAATACTTGTTGTACAGCCAATTGTAATTGATAGTTTCCATGTCCAGCAGACATATGTGCGGAATGGGCAGCTATGTATGGTGCGTAATTTTTTTGTGGGTACAGAGTGCCCTTTTTTTTTTTTTTCAGGTGAGAGTGGTATGTCAGGTGAAGGAAGTCGGTATAGCTGGAGAGGTAGGTTGTATGACACGTGTGGGGGGGGGTTACACAATTGATGGGGATGGAGGTTTGGATATCCAGAGCCCATGAGCCCACAGATGGCAACAGTGGAACTGATATCCCCACCCATGGGCAGTTGCCACTGTTCCTTCACTGCCCAGGATGGGGCTGTGCTGGGGGCTGTGTAGGCCGGGCAACAGGCATGCCCGTAAGTTGTGCCACCTGTGCCTCAAGCTGGCGTAGGGGCCCAAGAACAGAGTCCCAGATCTCCCTATGCACCACAGTCCGGACGCTACGGAGGGTGAGTGGTGGTTCTCCTCCGGCCACACTTGCAGAGGGGGGACAAGCCCCATCCCCTGCAGCGCTTCCACCCACAGGTGGCACAGGGCCACCGGAGGAGGGTCCAGACTGGGCACCAGTGCCAGGTGCACTCGCCAGCTGAGGTGGAAGAGGTGGGTCTGCTGGAACCCGCCTTCCCTGTCGTCCTATGTTTTGCATTATGTCATGACAGTTTGGGTTAGTAACATACAATAACATTCGCAATTAGTTGTAACAGCATGCATTAGTATTCCCATTAACCAAACACCCAGATATTCACACCATTGAACAGCGAGCATAACACGTGCATAACTGGAACAGCAATACACAGTCCAACAACATGCAGGGTTGATTGATGGCAACAGGCCATCAGGTTTGGATGTATGAACAGGGCAGATGCATCAACGTACATGCAAATATTTATGACCCAACAGGACAAATGTCCAGGTGTGTTAATTGTGATTGCACATACCAATTTCACATGGAATGGATTATATGTGGTTATAGGGTGGGGTGAAGAAAATAATATTAGCACCTTCGAATACCAATACATATGCTGTACATTTCTAATAGCTACAGATATATACACACTACTGTTCTAACTACAGTTTCCTATATGATAACTACTTCAATTTGGTGATAGGACTGTTACTGCTACATCAATATACATTTTATTGTTATTCATACACGTTCATATCTGGCTTTGTTCAGCTACATCATCCTGCTACATTCGCTTTATATAGCTATAGACAACTGTGGATGTTTGATATTTCAGACAATAATACTATCTGCATATTGCAGACTGAGAGCAACATATCCAGATTTTGGGATACACATTCCAGCTGCAGCAACACTTTGAACACATTTCGCAGTTTGGTTCTTCTTGTCACATTAATTTCATTCTGTACTGACTGCAGTATACTTTATTCAGGGGTTATTACTACTTTATTGGTGTATTCATAACTCTTTCTCACACTCTCTCACTTGTTTTCATTTTACTATTCAGGATGGTACTTACTTCTAGGCTTTATTGACATGTTTTACCTGTAGTTATTACAATCCTTTCCAGCAGTCTCACTTCTGTCATGTTTCAGTATTTCAACAGGGATATATTTCACACATGTGATTTGCTCATCTTCTGCAGCTGTACTTTTCAGCCTGCTGCAGGTTGTGTACTATTATATTACAGGTGGGGCATCTTTATTTCAGACTTTATTTCAGACATTTTCATTTTTCTGTTTGGATTACAGACTGCAACACACTTTTGTAATCAAGCAATACTTGCAAACACTTTTACACTGTTACTTGCACATTTTATTACTTAGTGACTACACTGCACTCTTTTGCTAACTGTCATACTTTTATATTTCTTTACAGTTACTGGGAGTGGATTACTGACCTGCCTGGTGGTGCAACCGCACCAGCCTATCGCCATAGGCTCTGCGGTTCGCAGAACGGACACCTTCAGCTGTAATATAAATGAAGTAATATTGGAATACACATCTCCATAATATCAGCTAATTTAATTTCTTACATACATAATTAAATGTAACTTACTCAGTAGTGGGGCGTTGGGCATTTGCCGGGCCTCCTGGATCCAAAGGTTCAATTGGTCCTGCTTGCGTCTCTTCAGGTCCGCATGGTGGTGACGGACCTGCTCACCAGTCCTTGGAATCCCTGTGGCACTGGTGAGATCATGAGCCAACCGGTCCCACGCCTCAGCCTTATATGCTCCCCACAGGACCTGGCCCTGCATGAGTTGGGCCTCATGATTGTGGACTAGGAGCCAGACCATGTATCTGGACTCCTTAACGCCCCACCTCTGTGCTCGAAAGCAACTACCCTCACCTACACCTGACATTCTGGCTGCAAGTCAGTTCTACAATCGTTTATGCTGTGTATTCCCGCCTATGGGGCTTATATATGCCGTTTTTCCCGCACTTATCTGTGATTGGCCATTTTGGAATTGTATCCACTTCACAAAACCTGCTTTGTCATGCTCCACTTTCTATTCATTCCTATATATGTGCTATTACTGCATTTCTGGGTACAGCTGTCATGGCTTAGTGGTTCAGTTCCTTGATTATGGTGCATGGTATCCTGGGTTCAAACCTGCCCACTGCTTTTTATATTTTATGACTGTGTAGACAGGCTAGGGGGTGTGTCTGTGTAAAGGCAGTTTTGTTACAGCTTGCTCAACGTTGCTGTTCGGTTAGCTTGTTAGCACGGTGCGCAGCTCCGCGCAAACGGGGTACGCTGGTTTACAAGTCATTTGGCTGTCATCACGCATATTACGCTCAGCTCAGCTAGGGGCACACAGTTTCAGTGTGTTAAACCACTGCTCAGCTACGGGCATTCATTTTGCACCTGTTAAACCACTGCTCAGCTACGGGCACTCATTTTGCACCTGTTAAACCACTGCTCACCTACGGGCACTCATTTTGCACCTGTTAAACCACTGCTCACCTACGGGCAGATGCACTCACCTTGTTAAACTGTAGCTCAGCTATAGGCACATCTGGCATTTTTTATTGTTTTGTTACCTCACATTTATTCAAAATAAATGGACTATTTCATTACATTTTACATAAAATGTGATTTTATATGTGTACATATTTGTCAGGGACTTGTTTCGTGCTTATTTTACTAAAACTAAAATTGATGTTGTGGGGGCTCGAACCATGGATGCCTGCTCTTCAGCCGACGTCTCTAGCGCTACGCTATTGCTTCTTGGCTTACTTTGCATATTTAGTTCTTATATGCTTTCCCACTGACTGCTAACTGTGGCTGCGCTACGGGCACGCCCGCGCAAACGAGCGCACTCATGGGCAAACATTTTTATGATTTAACAAAAATATATAACGTGTTCATTTATATATTTTCTGTTCATAGTCTGTGGGGGCATGTGTTGTGTTGTGTTTATTCACATTTCCATGGACTCTGTCATGGGTGTTTACTTTGGGCACTTTTACTCTTCTGGGGGCATGTCCGCTTGCAGGGCTCGGCCTACGGACACGCCCCCTACTGTCTTACACGGACCGTGTTAGCCTTAGGTGTGATTCAGCATGCTCTCATGAATATGCCAAGCATGCTGACATCACTCCGTTTAACTGCAGCCTCCGTGTAAGAGTTATAACTCTTGCACGGAGGCTTCGTGAATCCTTGCCAATATCTTCATTTTCAATGTTGACATATACCATCAATGTTCTAGTGTGGCTATGGATGCAGCGATAGCGAATACCTATGCCATCCTAACCCTAAGTAAATGGGAAGAGACGAATGTCTATGGAAATGCAAATATCTATGCACACAAGATACTCTTTTATTTGCGTTTTGTGGACGATGTGTTTCTTATTTGGGGAGGCAGTGAAAGAGAACTGCAAGACTTTAAAATATTTTTGGATCAAACAACAGAGTTTTTGAAATTTGAAATGAAAACATCCCCATCAATGATTAGTTATTTGGATGTATGTGTCACATTAGCTGGAGGTGAATTAGATACTAGCATATATAAGAAAGAGATGCATGTTAATAAATATTTACATAGGGATAGCATGCATGCTAGACACATATTTAAAAGTGTGACTAAGAGCCAATACATGAGGGTTAGTAGATTAAATACGAGAATGGGTAAATGTATTGAACAAATGGAAGAAGTGACAAATGACTTTAAAAATAGTGGATATGATATTAATGAATTAAATAGCACTAAACAAGACATTATGTCGTTAAGAGAGAGTGTGGCTAAACCTTATTTCTCAGATTTTATAACTAGTGTAGATACTAACAGTACATCACACAAGGTTCAACTTCTGAGATATGCCATGACATATAGTAGAGTTACTGAGGGTAAAGAAATCATTATTCGGGAGAATTGGGACATACTTAGGTCTATCCCAGGACATAAAAAATGGTTGACTGATAAAACTATGCTTAGTTATAAGAATTCAAAAAATCTAAAACAATGTTTATGTTATAAGGATTCTTTCTTAAATCAATCAAAGAGTATTAAACTCAAGACAAAAGGGACAATACCATGCCATAAATGTTCATGTTGTGTGAACATTTGTCAATTAACATATTTTGAACATCCAGCCACTAAAAGAAAATAGTCTTTCACTTGTATGGCCACTTGCAATACAACTCTTGTGGTATATCTAGCAACCTGCACAGCCTGTTTGGCCTTTTATATAGGAAAATGTTCCAGAAGACTATGGGATAGAATTCTGGAACACAAGTCAGACATACGTTGGGGGATTGATAGTAATTCATTAGCAAAACATATTCAAGAACAAGGTTCAAACCATGACTTTATTTTTAGAGTTATTGAGTTTTTAAAACCTAATACAAGGCATGGAGATATTACTAATAGGCTAGATGTGAAAGAGTATGAATGGATTGTACGGTTACAGGCAGATACCTTTCCAGGAATAAATAAACATGTTACAATCAAACCAATTTTAAAATTGAAACAGAGAGATGTTATGTAATATTCATTTTAAATATAATATGAAAAAGGTTTGACATATGTGTATACATACATATATATATATATATATATATATATATATATATATATGGTATATGTGTGTATACATATATATATATATATATATATATATATATATATATATATATATATATATATATATTTTATCTAGACATGCATATTTCCATATAGATATGAATGTAAGTTAGATATATATAATTTAGTATGTTTTCATAATAATAGTTTCATATTACTTTTTATTCTCTATATGCCTTTAATGAAGGATATTTACATTTTGCTATTGAATATTCATTTTTTAATTGATTTGTTGTGATAGGATGGCTGTGTCATGTGACTGTTTTAGATGTGTACTTATTGAGTATTGAACGTTTGTATTTGTAACACTGATGAAGGATTATTTAATCCAAAAGCTTTGTTTTGATATTTCGTTTAGTAAAAGAAGTCTGCATTTGCGTTTGTGTGGAGTTGTAGATTTGTTTTTCGTTCGGTCCTCGGAGTACCCCAAGTTCCACAGGGAAAAAGTATATCCTAGTGATTGTAGATTATGCTACATGATACCCTGACGTAGTGGCTTTGTCCTCCACTGAGGCCGAGAAGGTGGCAAATGCTTTGCTAGAGATTTTCAGCAGGGTATGTTTCCCAAAGGAAATACTGTCTGACAGAGGTGCCAATTTTATGTCAGACCTGCTGGCTTGTCTGTGAAGGTCCTGTGGGGTGAAGCACATGAAGACCACCCCCTACCATCCCCAGACTAATGGTCTTGTTGAGAGGTTAAACTCTACAATCAAGTCCATGCTATGGGCATTTGCAGATCAGTTTAAGAGGGAGTGGGATAAATATTTGCCCCATCTGTTGTTTGCTTACAGAGAGGTTCCCCAGGAATCCACAGCTTTTTCACCCTTTGAGTTGCTGTATGGGCATAGGGTGAGGGGTCTTCTAGATTTAATTCGAGATGAGTGGGAAGGTGAGTGTGAGTCTTACAAGGAGTCTGTTGTGGCATACATCCTGAACCTCAGGACAAGGCTCAGGGAACTCATTGGCCTGGCCCAGGAGAACCTGGCAGAAGCCCAACAACAGAAAAAGGTGTGGTATGACATAAATGCTCGAGCTAGAGAGTATGCTGTAGGGCAGTAGGTGATGGATCTCATTCCTGTCAGACACAACAAACTGCAAGCAGCTTGGGAGGGACCCTACAAGGTGGTAAGAAAGGTAAGTGCTGTTAACTACATGGTGGAAGTGCTAGGCAGATGGCAGGGGCACAAATTGTACCATGTTAACATGATGAAACCTTACCATGATAGGGAGGCCCTAGTGATGAGCATTTGCAGTGGATTACAGGAGGAGTCTGAGGGAGATCTGGGGACTGATCTCCTTAGGGAGGCTCGGGCTGACACCTCAGTGGAAGGGGTAGCAATGTCCCAGCAGCTATCTCCTACCCAGGTTTGAGAAATCCGAGCAGTGTTGAAGGGGTTTGGGGGCATGTTCACCAGGAAACCAGGGAGCACCCACCTGGTGCAGCACCAGGTGGATACAGGACCCCAAAGGCCTATCAGGCAGGCCCCTTATAGAGTCAAAAAGACTCTGAGGGAAGAGGTACAGGAGATATTGGAACTATGGGTGATTCAAGAGTCCAACAGTCCCTGGGCCTCACCAGTGATGTTGGTGCCAAAGATGGATGGCAGCAACATGTTCTGTGTGGATTATAGGAAATTAAATAGTCAGAGCGTACACCAAGCCTAGGACAGATGAGGCCCTAGAGCAGCTGGGTGGGACTAAGTATCTTACAACCACTGATCTTACCAAGGGTTACTGGCAGGTGCCCTTGACTCCCAGTGCTAGAGAGAAGTCAGCCTTTGTGACTCCTTTTGGCTTGTATGAGTTCACAAAGATGCCCTTTGGGATGAAGAATGCCCCAGCAACTTTCCAGAGGCTGGTAGATCATAACTTAGCAGGAGCAGGAGGGTTTGCCCTTGCTTACATGGATGATGTTGCTATCTACAGCCATTCCTGGCAAGAGCGCCTTCAGCATGTCAGGGAGGTGCTAGGCAGACTACAGAGAGCCGGGTTGACCATTAAGCCAAGCAAATGTCAGGTGGGTGTGGCAGAGGTCTCCTACCTAGGACATAGAGTGGGGAGTGGTAAGATAAGGCCAGAACCTGCCAAAGTGGAAGCTATTCAGGCATGGCCTGCACCTGTTACCAAAAAGCAGGTGAGGGCATACCTAGGGACAGCAGGGTACTACAGAAAGTTTGTTCCCAATTATAGTACCATAGCTGCTCCCCTCACAGACCTGACAAGGAATAGTAGGCCAGATAAGGTAATGTGGACCCCAGCATGTGAGCAGGCATTTCAGAAGCTTAAGGAAACTTTGGGAGGACCCCCTATGTTAGCCAGTCCAGACTACAGAAAATAATTTGTTGTGCAGGTGGATGCTACAAACTATGGAGTGGGGGTTGTACTTAGCCAGATTTCTTCAGAGGGAGAAGAGCACCCAGTGGTTTATCTCAGTCATAGGCTCCAACCCAGGGATAAATGCTATGCAGCGGTAGAAAAGGAATGTCTAACCATAGAGTGGGCACTACAAAATCTGTATGGAAGAAAATTCACTGTGATGACAGATCACAACCCTCTAATATGGTTAAACAGAGCCAGTCAGCAAAATGCCAAGTTGCTAAGATGGAGCCTGGCGTTGCAAGCATATGATATGTCAGTGCAGCACCGCAGTGGGAGTAGCAATGCCAATGCAGATGGGCTTTTAGGACAGGGAATGGGGTGAGGTACACCCAGATAGACCTGACACTCGCAAGTGATGTTTCTCAAGGGGCACTTGAAAAACTTGCTTGAGTTCCACGGGGGGGGGGGTGACAGTTGGGGAGATATGGGCGGAGACTGCCAGCCTAGTCAAACAGAATTTGATATATCATTCTATCAACTGTATAAATAAATGTAAAATACAGGCTTGTGTTTTTAAATGTAAGAAAACACTGTGAAATGTGGAACTGCAAAATATGTGACAACATTGCACTCTACTGGCCCAGTGAAGCATGTTGTATCCTTTCATGTTAGAATTTGGCCTGAGGGGGGCTGGATGAAGATTTCATGCCCATTGTTTTAAAGCTAAAGTTTATGAGTAGAATTTAGATGTGGAAGGTTCTTTATTGCTTTAGTTTCTGTTAGTATATACATGTGAAATGTCTTCTATTGTTGTAAGTTTCTGTGCAAGTGTTAGATTGCTAAATAATGTAGTTTGTGGCCTGAGAACTCAGACCAGGTGTTAAGATGATGCAATGTAAATACTGGGAAAACCTAAATGTCAAAAATGATGTAATTTTGAAAGGACCTTAGAGACATGCTTGTTAGTAATGTTTAAATACTATTTCTGACAAATGACCAGGAGCATTTTTATCTTGGACATCTAACTTATCAGCACTCTGCTTATGCTCACATGTAAGTTTGTAGCACTGTGATATCTTGTAGGAATAGTTAAAGCTAGTAAAGATTAATTAGGTATTTCTCTTTGAAACCAGACCTGTCCTACTGTATTATTTTAAGTTTCTGTGTGATCTGTGAACTCTTAGATATCTCTGTGGTGTAGTAGATTTCTCTTATGTTTTAATTATTTATTATTAAATATTTTTAAAACCTTCTACCTGTGGCTGGTTTGTGTAGAGATGAAGTATGCTTTAGAGTACATTTATATATTTATAGAGTTTACTGTCCAAGCCCTTCCAATAAGCCTTAGACTGTATAATCACATTACCATTTGATATTAATATTGCACAGTAATAATTGGACACTCTTTTAAGGGCCTTTTAGTAGCTGATATTATTAACTGGGTGGTGGCAGTAATTTTAGTCTGGGTAAAGGGGCACAGCTGGAGAATCTGTGTCAGCCTTTCCCAGGAGTGTCTGTGAAGTTGTATAAATACTTATCTCAAAGTGTGTGTGTTGTGTCGGCTACTTGGGCAGGGACACAAAGCACTGGTGGAACAGAGAGGGTACTGGAGGTTCTAACTTTCCCAGTTAGGCTGATACCTGGACCCTACTAGCTTGTGCCAGTGGGGAGTCTTATTGGGGACCTGGTGAGCAAGGGAGCAACCAGCCCCAGACTGACTGTGATCTCTGTGTGCACGTAAGGGAAATTGTACTTTACTGTGTGTATTAGTTATACTTTCCTCTTCTAGGAGACAACATCCCTGGTGTTAGTGGTGAGGATTAAGGCAACTTGATTGCTGGGTCAGGGAACAGTCATCACAGTTCTAATTATCTTTTTGTTTTTTTTTTTCTCTCTTAACCCACCCCTTATCTGTCTTTTTTATTTTTATATGTGTGGTCACAATGTTCTGATGTGTGTTGAAATGATTTCCAGCACAGGGAGGTAGGCCAACCAGTGCAGCTCAGCCTACCACCTCTCCAATAGCTGCCACACTGATGCCCAGCATACCTGGGACCCAAACTGGCAGTACTGCCTCTGCAGCCACTGCACTACCCGGGCCCTCCAAATCACGTATCATTACCTCAACAACTGATGCAGTGATACACTTCATGAGTACTGGCAGAGGTGGTGATTTTTGTCACCTGCCAGGAGATGCCAGGCATGGTGCATGATGTCATGGAAAGTACCACTGATGCACCCCTCAGCTGGATGGAGAAGATACTCACTGAAATGCTGGGCAAAAGAAAATGTCAAGTACTCCAACAGCAAGCTCAAGAAGGGGACAGTGATGACAGTTCTGAGGGTAAGGACTAGATTCTCATGATCCCCGTGCTTGACAGGCATGGGCATCTGGTGTCCCCTCCCCATCCTCAATCATGGCATCCCCCAACCTGTTGTGTCCCTCATCATCCCTGTCTGTTATCTTTTTGTTCTGTTTGTTTGCAGCTACTTCCTCACTGTCCTACTTACCTGAACGTCCCTTACCAAACTTTCCTCTCTTACTCTAATAAAAACACAAAAATGTGTTGCTGTTCCAAAAGAAATATTGACCCATACATTGCTCTCTACTTCACATGTGTTCTTCTCAACATACTTGATTTGTTTCAATTTGCTATACAACATTACTCTATTGTTATCACCCATATTTGTTGAGGTGACAGTCCAGATTCATCCAATATTCTATCCATGTTCATTTTACACTGCTGAAGAAGTGGATAGCTATGGTTCTTTCCTTATTCCCTCCTGCACATTCCTATATTGCTTTCCCCTTGTTCTTCCTCCTGCTTGCCCCAGATTTTTACCACTTTCCTATCTACCCCTTTTCAAATCTTTAATCTGGTCAAAAAAGAGAATCACACACCACACACATAAATAATACATCACCAATGAAACCCTTCACTTTTTGTCCACTGCATGTACACAGAGTTTGGCATCTAACACCAATGCCGAGTGACAGTGAATGGATCTTCATGTCTTATAGCATGGTAAGGTTAGCTCTGTGCAATGTTGATGAAACCTGCTGTGCTAAGGAAACATATAAGTTAAAGTAGAATAAAGGCACTCATATTAAAAATTTCATATAAATTTAGATTGCTGAATGTATAAATATGCAAATCCATATGTGTACTGTTGACATAAATCAGTTGAGTAGTATTTGTTTTTATACAGTACTTCACTGTAGTCAGTTCCTCTTGCATGTGCAAAAATGATTACATAATTATAACATGTAATTATTTAATTGCATCATCAATACATATGTAAAAAAATAGATTGAGCTGGATTCAAACCCTGTATCATCTGTGCTCAAAATAAGATGGCAAGAGCTCACTGCTGTTACATCTGCTGCCACAGAGACAGCTAGGCAGCAGCTGTTTTTCTTCCACTCATTACTGTTCAAAGTGCTGACTGCAGCATCCCTCTACATAGCGTGTTTGCATGGAGGAAAGGGAACCGATAGAACTCTTATAATTTTCTCAGTGACGCAGAGACTCGTGTTTGCTCATAACTTAACTATGTGCAAATGAGGAAAACCAGATAAGTACTTTTTTAATGTCCTAAAATTTATGACACATTTTCAATATGAGCTACTTATGAACAGCATAGTATCTGTTAGCTATTTCTACCATAGCCAATATGGATAGGTACTTTTCAAGTTCAAGTAGTAGTAATTAAATGTGTACCTTACATGTGCAAGCACTTTGCCGTCAATCACCCAGACCAGCTGCTTGGCAGTGTGCTATGGAAAGTGCTGATTATCATGTATTACTTATGTGTATTTCCCAGTTAGTCTTCATCCCATTAAAATCCATGTAAAACACTTTTACTGACTGAACACATATTTTCACTGAGTTATGTGTGCCCTGCACCCATGCACTTGAAAACTGGTATGGCACTACTAGTTCCAAAATGTCACCTACACTACAGGAATAAGTAGCACAACAGTGTTGTTACATCATCTAAACCTTTATACTGATAATAAACATCAAGATTATCTTATATATGTATTAATGTGGACAGCAATTCTTCACAAATACGAACACTGTACATACACAGTTGTATCCACACTGATCACAAAAAATGTGTGTGTCTGTGACAAAAAGTGTGTAATATATACAACCATATTGAAAAACAGCTGCATATGTTTCAGTTCTGCTACATGCATGCCTGACAGTTTTTTTGCATCTAGTTTGAGAAGGTGTCTTTTAAAGATATACATGCACATTGGAAACACAACAAGAAATACAAACCCCACAGATTGCACAACACTCTCATAACAGGATGGCATCATATATAAAGACCACTACGGCAAGGCAAAAACATACATCAGGGGTGTTGCAATCATTAACTTCTGTGTTTTGAAGATGAGAACAAAATATTTACATGTGTATTAAATTACCTCAGCAGCCATATTATGTGTGTGTCTCTATGTATGTATAATTGTGTGTGTATAGTCAGAAGAGCATCAGTCTGTATCTTACTATCATCAATCCAGTCACAGCAAGAATAACATCCTGACAGTTATACATGACTACCTAGCCATTTCATGCAGACCTCCCAACATCTAATGAGGATGTCATCCACTATAAATTATCCAGCAGCAATGTAAAAGTCAGACATGTGCTGTACCACTTGAATTAAGTACTGAGTTCTGTACCTGGTGTTCCTAGTTATGTAGGGATTCTACTCTCATTGGTGTGTATCCACGCGCATGCTCATGTCTGTGTGTATATGTGTGTGTGTAGTTAGAAGAATGTAAGTTTATGTCTTACTGTCAGCAATCCAGTCCCATGGAGACCAAATAATTTTGACAGTCATACATGGATACCCAGCAATTTTATACAGGCCTCCTAACATCTTCTCGCATACATCCAATGACGATGTTGTAGATCAGAATGCAAGTGAAGTGTGCTGTATCTTTAAGAAGCATGTCAAGGCTGTACATGCACGTATAAATTCCACACATGTGCAAACCCTAGTGCCATTTTGTAAGAGCAGCCAGAGTGAGAGCATGCATGATCCCAGTTATTAGTTTGCATATAAGTTACTTAAGTTAAACTCAGTAAACTTCTATAGTAATGTGTTTGTATAAAATAAAACTGCTTGAACAGAATCTATGAAGACTCTTCTATTGTATAAAAATTAGGAGAATGACAGATGTCATCCACTATAAATCGTCCAGCAGCAGTGTAAAAGTCAGACTTGTGCCATGGCACTTGCATTAAGTTCTAAGTTCTCTAGCTGCTGTACCTAGTTAGGGATTTTAATCTCACTACAGGAAATTTTTTGTATGTGTGTATTTAGACAGGAGAACATAAGTGTGTATTCTACTGTCTGCAATCCAGTCCCACTGAGTACAGATATTTGGACATTCATACATGCCTACACATCTGTTTCATGCAGGCCTCCCAGCATCTTCTCACAAATATTTTATGAAGATGTCATCTAGTATAAACTGTCCAGCAACAGTATAAAAGTCAGCCTTGTGCCATGGTGCTTGACTATGTACTTAGTTCTCTAGTTGATACCTAGTTAGGTAGGGGTTTTAATCTCATTGCAGTCAACTGGTGTGTGTGTGTGTGTGTGTGTGTGTGTGTGTGTGTGTGTGTGTGTGTGTGTGTGTGTGTGTGTGTGTGTGTGTGTGTTGACTTGGTTCACATTCAGAAGACCATTTTAGACCAGCATGTGAGGCAATCTTACTACCATCTTCTTCTCAGCAGCTATAATGTGTTGTCTAACCCTATAAAAACCTGACTTGTGCTGTGGCTCTTGCCTTAAGTACTGTGATTTGTAGATAGTTAGATAGCAGCTCTGCTCTTGCTGTGGTCAACTGATATGTGTGTGTGTGTGTGTGTGTTTGTGTTGACTTGGTTCAAATTCAAGAGATCATTTTCGAACAGCATGTGAGACTCTCCTACCACCATGTTTGTCTCACCAGACACTGCTGTCATCAGCTATAAAGTGCGGTTTGACACTGTAATAGGCAGAGTTGTACTGTGGCACTTGAGTCAAGTAGTGAGCTTTGTAGATGGTTAGTTTATGATTCTAGTCTCACTGCAGTCAACTGGTCTGTGTGTGTATTCGACGATCAGTATGGTGACAATAATTTTAGAATGGTATGTAAGCCCACAGTTATGTCAGACTCCTCAGAACATCTTCTGATAACATACAATTATGATGTCATCCTGTATAACATGCACTCTGACAGTATTCAAGACAAACTTGTGCTGTGGCAGTAACATTAAGAACTGCATTCTCAAGCTTCTTTACCTAGATATATAGGGGTTCTAATCTGACAGTAGGCAACTTGAGTGTGTATATACATCCAAATATTTTTTGAGACCATTTTACACAGAGATGTGACTCCATATCCATGTCAGACACTCCTACCAACATGTTCTTTTCAGAATACAGTGATGCTATAATACAGTATAAAGTGCAATGTTACAGTGTTAAAAGTCAGACATATGTGGTGATGCTAGTGTTACATTGCATCATATTCATCTTCTATACCTATACAGGTATGATGTTCAAATCAGGCCCAGTCTACTGCTGTGTGTGTGAGTTGTGGTACATTATGGTCATTGTATGATATTTTGAGTTGCTTTTCATTCCACTACCACTTAGGAGAACCTTTAACATAGACCAATGCATACACCATTCTCTTTTATTCCTCTGGCAACATGATCTCCTTCCTGCAGAGGAGTGGAGAATGTCCTCATGTCAAATATGCATACACACATTATGATGCAGAGTCCTTCCATGAGCCTCTGCAAGCCATCACTGGACCACTGCATGTGTGATTGCTAATTCTGTCATGGTGTCATGATGTGGTACACAGCACATGTCCCATATGGACAGTGGCAGTATGCAATGCAATCCAACAAATACACACATATGCACAATAGCCTTACTATCCACCATCATATAGATGTAGGGAGTTTGTTTTAAATGGTATAATAATGGCTAGGATTTTATGTGATGTTGGCCATTAGCTTAATAATGTCCTATGACCCTGTGAACATTTGACATGTGAATGTTGCTGTAATTGACATGAGCTATATTGAGGTATGGATGTACAGTATGCCTACAAGAAGGAATTACAGTCTCTGATGTGAGCTAATGTACTGACAGCCGCTGCTGCCATTATATTACACGTTCCTTCTATATCAGCTGTAGTAATATGCCTCCTGAGAACTGTTGACATGATATGATAAACTTTTTTTTATACTATTGGCTTATAAGACATGCGTTGCTGTAGTGGAGCATATTTCACACAGTTCTCATTTCACCATCAGAATGACACTTTCAGTATGGCACAGGTATGCATATGTCTACTGTTATGCCCGTGCCCTGGCCCAGCAATCAAGGAGCCTCAGTCCTCACCACTAACACCAGAGAGGGCGTATCATATATGAGGAAAGGATAACAAATACACACAGTAAAGTGCAATTTCACTTAACAGCACACAAAGATCACAGTCAGTCAAGGGCTGGTCCCTCCCTTGCTCTCCAGGTCCCCAATAAGACTCCCCACTGGCACAGCTATAGGGTCCAGATCTCAGCCTAGCTCGGCAAGCTAAAATCTCCAGCACCCTCTCTGTCCAACCAGTGCTTCCTGTCCCTGCACAGGTAGCTGACACACACACACTTTGAGATAAGAGTTTACACAACCACACAGACACTTCTGGGGAAGGCTGACACAGGTTCTCCAGCTGTGCCCCTTTTACCCAGACTATATGGTAGTACCACTTGCCACCACCCAGCTAATATTTATCAGCTACCCAAAGGCCCTTAAAAGGGTGTCCAATTATTATTGTGCAATATTATTATCCAATTGGTAAGTGTGACTAATCAGTCAAAGCTTATTTGGAGTGACTTGGAAAGGAAACTCTATAAATATGCAATGTACTCTAGAGCTTAAATTATCTCTACACAAACCAGCCACAGTTAAAAGATTTTAAAATATTTAATAATAAATAATTAAAACCACAAGACAGTACTTTCTACTACACAGTCAGTGCTAGTCAAGAGTTCAGAGATCACATAGAAATACTTAAAATAATTCAGTAGTACAGTTCTGACATCACAGAAAAACACTTAGTCTATCTTTTTAGATTCTAGCTATCTCTAAAACAAAACACAAGTCTAAGATAACTTACATGTGAGCAAGAGGTAGTGCTGTGAGTTGAATGATCAAGACAAAAATGCTTAATGCCTTCTGATTCTCTCTCTGTTTAAATTGCAGTTCTGATAAACATTACATCATCTTTTTACACTTTCTTGGTGTTTACAGGTTACACATTAACTGCATTTGCATTCTTAACATCTCCCTTTTGTTATCTTGCAGCTGGTCAGGAACATAGCAATAAAAATACATTTGCATGTTTAAATCTACATTTGCATGTTTAAATCTAGCAATTTAACTCTTGTTGTTACATTTATTTCCAGTTCCACATGTAACAGTATTTCTTTACCTTTAAGCCATTCCACATGTAACAGTATTTCTTTACCTTTAAGCCAACAAGCCTGTAATTTACAAATGACAGAATTATCTGCAAAATTCTATCTGGCTAGGCTGGCAGCCTTCACCCTTCTCTACCAGTCTTCACATCTACCTACCATCATTAAATGCTCTGTGACAGACAATATAAATTCATGCTGATTACATGGGCACATAAGTTTTGATTCATCCATATGTTATAATGCTGTGCTACACACAAAAATATTATGTGTTTTGATTCAGTTGCAACCCTGTGGAATTCATTGTATGTGCTATTGTGTTACTGATTTGTAATGTGTCATTATATAACATCATGCCTCTCAAACACAGCTGTCCCATGAAACACATATAGGCATATGTTGTGCAACTGATGTAATTATGTGACATTGGTACAGTTGTATGACTGTGTGAACAGTACCAATGTGTGGCATGTGATGCATGACCAAAGTAGTATTTGGAGGTGTTTTCACAAATCATTTATTTAAGAGGAATACACAACTAAGTGCAGAGCTGTTTGTGGATGCTACCAGTCATACTCAACCGGAGAAAATAGACAATCTGCTAGCTTACAGTTTGTCTCACACTTCAACACCCTGTTGTCACTGGCCATCAGCCAAAGTATGCATGCAAACATTACTCAGTTTATCTTCTCACAAGAGCAGCTCATCTGTGCACTCTTTATGGCTAATAACACAGAATCAATGGGCCCTGACAACATCCCAGATTGTGTATAGCATAACTTAAAACCTGACCTAGCAGACACATATGGATCCCTACTTCAACACAGCCTCCAGACAGCCTATGTTCTTGTAGAAGGGTGTACAGCAACAGTCATGTCTCTGACTGGGGGGGGGGGGGGCATCACCTGATGCATGGAGTTATAGACATACTCCTGACTCTCCTCAACTGTGAGGCAGACCAATGAGTCATTGTGGACCTTAACAAAAAGGACACAGGTAATCTAACTGTGTACCAAAGATTTGTTAAGGCTACATCATGTCTGTTACATCTGTTTGATGTCTTCAATAAGGTCACCAAGGCCATGCATGAGGAAGACACTATCATCCTGTGTAACCTGACCTGGCCAAGGAATATGACACAATCCACATTCAAGTAATATAGAGAAACTGACTCAAGTGGGCATAGACACCTATCTTACCAAGTGGGTATACAAATGGACCTCATACACGACACATAACGTCGAATTGTGTGAAGTCACCTCCATACAGAGTCCAGTAAACTGGTCCATAACTCAGGATTATGTATTAGGCCCTTTCCTGTTCATTATTTAAGTCTCAGAAGTCAAGACTAACTTACACATCCTTTGTCTGACCAGCTTCCTGCAGGACTGCAAATTGTGGACAAGCATTGACTTCAAGATTTGTATTCATATAATGCACACAGTATTAACATACAAAGGATTGTTGCCAGAGCCATGAGGACACAGTAGATGAACAAAAATCATGGGGGGATTAGTTGCTTTATGAAAGCAAATACACAAGCTAATTACAATATAGACATCATGCTCCTATGAGCAGACTAAGTGATATGTGACCTGTGTACTCAGGTAGACAGTATGCAAAACTTCCACCTGCATGTGCCTATAGTGGTGACTAATTCCTTGTATGTAACACAATGCCTGAGTATGTGCAGGACATCCACATCAAAGGGCATTATAGTCCCATTGTTCTCAGCCTTCATCACACCGTAATTGAGTACAATGTACCCTTTTGCATGTACCTCCAAACACATCTTCCAGGGATGATTTACTCAAGTATATCACTTTTGCCACAGTGACCTCCCACACATCTTATTGGCCATACCTAAGTACTCATTTTGATGCACGACCATTAGCAGATGACAGTGCAGAACTCCCTTCAAGGTGTCATGTAAGATGCATGTGTGATAGGTGTTCCTGTGATGCACCCAGTAAATACATAGCTCATTGACCACATTAATGGCATGGGTTATGTTTGTGCAAGTGTGGATTGTGGGATATATATGCCATGCAAACCTATCAGCTAGCCAGAATTGCTCATAATTTAAACTACGGGTGTAACAGTGTCCCTCTTAACACCACCAAAAGATGTTCTTTTTTGAGGAAGGTGTGCTTTATTCCCCTTATAGATTACTAACAAATCTTGACAATTGTACAAGTGTGTTCAGGCAGAACCATGTATAATCACTCAAAATCACATATTATATGTCAGTGATACAGATTAATGGTAGTATTATTCTGATATTGTCCATGATTGTGCGTGCTTCTGTCTGCTGCTGTCCATGATCCTGTTGCTATGTGTCCCATTTGGTTGAGACCTATGCTGACATTACATTCACATCCAAGCAACTCATTTTGCATATCTTCACCATATGCACTCCCTACTGTATATACTGGGATTGCTAAATGTCATCTCCAGTGATCAAGTCAGGGTGCTTATATCACAGCCAGTCATCTCCATTGATATGTGACCTTGTATGGCAGTCACATAATATACAATAACTGTATGACAATATGAGTATACCCACAGAGGAGTTGGAAACAGCAGTGCATACTGTATCATGTACATATGTGATTACTGTTCATGCTACAACTGTCTTGTCTTTGTGGTATACATACATTGACATGCCCTTGTCTGCTGTAGATAACCATGTGTCACTTGTCCTCCTCCCGTCTTCATTCCTACCATTCATATGTGTGGCCCTTTTCAATACACACACTTCTCCAGAGTAATTATTTATAATGCAGTCTATGTACCCTTGATGATCACTGTCAAAACTTTATTTCAGTATGCCTAAAACAGGTTTGCACAGCACTCTGCGCTGACCACACTTTCCCATAATGTGTTAGAACTTTATATATTGCCTTATACTAAATCCTGGTAGTCATTGTGGCTGTCCGCACAATTATGCAGAACTAGTTTGCCCGTAGGTAAACATGTCTGCATGTCTGTAGGTGTTCATGCCACTTTCATGATTTCCTGGCCAGCAACACTGTTGCTGGCCATGAAACCTCACTTGTCTTTGTGTAAGCGTGATGCGTGGCATGCATAAGCAGTTAGCACTGCTGCTGATTGAGTAAACACGTAAACTCTGCTTAGGCTCTGCACTAAGCTTAGATGAAGTTTATTGAATCCCCAGGGATTTCTTTGGATCTTAAAGATTTTCCCCTGGAAATTAACTGGGTCAGATAGAAGAATTTCATGACTGTGGTAGAAACACGATAATTGAATGAGAGAGCATTATCCACTTCAGTACTCAGATCTTTTGTGACTGTATAAAGAGGAATACCATTTATAACATATGAGGTGGGAGCAGCTTTTTGCCAAATGATACTGTGCTGCACTTTTTTGCATTTAGCCTGAGCCAGTTTTTGGTACAGCATATTCCATCCCTTGCTGAAGCTGTTTAGCATTAGTGGATAAGCAGATAATAGTGCCCAGCCTGCAGTGTGCAAATGCGTTTAAATATATTTTCTGGGATATTGACTTGGATGTCGCAAAATAATGCTAAGGCAGGAAAGGGCCCAGTGCAGATCCCTATGGTACCCTACCAGTTACAGTTTTATGTACAAAGACGATACCAACAACTTTCACATCATGAGATCTGTTGATCAAGTCAAAGATATTCAAATAGGTTTTAGATTATTTGTAGGTAGTTTTGTAATTTGCTCCAGTGCCTTAGTATTAACACATTCTCAGAAATGCTAAGCATATCAATTTTAAATGTGAATTGTGCCAGTTGATACTTGGGAAATTGAAGTTCCCTAGCAAAAAGGTATTTGGTCTGATATTTAAACCCTAATAATATTAATTAAGGTAATTTCCATTATGTTTAGGGGATATTGATGGGGATCTATAGCTAGGAATGAAGTAATAATTTGATTTGTTAAGGGTGATATGGCTCTCCGGGAACTGCAAGTTAGGGTAGCAGGTAATCTGATGTGACATGATGATATTTTTGATAAGTAGAGATACTCTTTGAAGACCTAAAGGCATAATAATCACCAGTGATACAGCAGGAACGCCCGTTTACCAACAATTTGGAGATGATAGCTATCCAGCAAATTAAAATGGTTACAAATTGCTGCGCTTTTTTACTGGTAGTCATTTATTTTGGGATTCTAAAAGAAAGAATGAAGTCTTAGACCAAGGATTCTTCAGAATGATGACACACTAAAGAGCAAGCACAATAAGTAGTCCTAACAATAAATATATCAATCAGTCAATCATACATTTCCAAATGTTTGGCAAAACATATAACATCACAAACACCTCTAAAACCAATTACTCATAATCAGAGTTAAGAAATTAAAAAGAATAACTGAGCAGACAGAACCAATTAAAGACTAATGAAATAGTTTAAGTAGTTTTTAAAAGAATGATTATAAGAGCAGAAATAATTAAAACTAACAGAATACTCTAAGTAATATCCCAAGGTATGATTATATGAACAAGCAGAAATAATTAAACAGTAATGAAATACTTTATGTAATTTTCAAAGTATGATTATATGGGTAAGCAGAAATAAAGACTAATGAAATACTTTAAGTAATATTCCAAAGCATGATTATAATAGGATTTTATCACTTAATCCTATAGGAGCTATTGCAGCATATTTTCAGAAGGTCATTATCACCCATTTAGAATGTAGTGCTGATCTAGAAAAACCTGTAATGTTTAAACACATACACTCCTCTACTGCAGGCTTGAAGTATTTAATGTTTCTGCTGTGCACTGTATTAAAAGTATTTAGTTCCAACACTACAGACAGCATTACTTATGTCTGCTGTGTTCCAAAGTTCTTATTTTCAATGAATGTTTTGTTTATCCAATATGCATTATTTCAGACATGGGTACTGTACAACATGAATGACTTGTTCACTACTCTGACAGCAAAACACTGAATGACAAAGACAGGCTTTTATTTGTGATTAGTACTTGCCAACATTACTATACCGGCATGGCACATATTTCCAAAGAAATATGGATATCTGATAAGTGACATTTTAATACACAATAATTTTAAATCTTATTTTTCATTTTGAAAAGATAGAGTTTTCTTAACCCTTTATCATTGTGTGCTCCTAATGTGAGAACTACAAGATATTGTTTCACCCCATTTGTTTATTACTGACCACACTTTCCAGCATTTGCTTTTTGTCAGAATTATTTAAAAACAAGTACACCATTCATGTTATATGGCATTTGTGTATAAAACAATATATTGAAGAAACTGTGAATTCAGTAAAAATAAGAATACAGACACATTACAGCTATTTAACTAATGATACACTGAAAGTGACACTGTTAATGCTAGGCTTTTCATTTATGGAAGGGTGTGACATTCACCAGACTGAGTGCCTTTAGTAAAAATTATCCAGACTTTTAAAATATGATATGTTGTATAGTTAGAAACTCTGGGCCACATTCCAAAAGACTTGCTGTCAGTGTAAGTCTGCCCTGATGGCGAAAGACTTGCTCTAAGTCTAAGTAAAACTAACTTCAGTGTAAGCCCTATCTATAAACATGCTTGTTCAGGGGGCCAGATTCTAAAATACCTGCTCTCAGTGTAAGTGGTTACTTAGACTCAGAGCACGTCTTTTGGATTCAGACCCCAAGTATAGTCCTAGTAAGAAATAATTACTCAGAGTAGTTCATTACTTATCTCTGGATGTTTTCCTCTTAGATGTAGCTTCTTACAAACAATTAGATACATTTGTTCATTTGGGTGCTCATAACATGTGTACATTTTATCAGAATTTTGATAATTTCTTACTTCATAACATTGAGCAAATTATTTACTACATTTGAGCTTTTTTTCATTAACCATTTGAATTAAAGATACTAAACTACTCCCTGCAATCTCTTGAAGTAAATTAGAGCTGGAGAAAAAAGTTCTTAATTACCTCCTAGAAGTTTTGCCTGACAAGTATATATATATATATATATATATATATATATATATATATATATATATAGTTACATGTTAAAAGATCGAACGGTTGAAATATCGAACTGCATATGGTTGAGACCATATGCTCGATATTTCAAAAGATCGATCTTTTAACATGGTGAAAAAAAAAAAAGAAATGAAGTAGAACAGTGTAATGCAGGGGGGCAAGCCCACCTGCACCCCTCCTACTTAAATATACCAACTCAGAGATTGCGCTACAGTAGGGAATAGGAAAACATCCTGTTCCGTGCTGCATTCTCAGTGTAGCATGATCTCGGAGTTGGTATATTTAAGTAGGGGGGTGTGGAGTGCAGGGGGCATGCCCCCCTGCATTACAGTGTTCTACTTCATTTTTTTTTCACCATGTTAGCAGATCGATCTTTTGAAATATCGAGCATATGGTCTCGACCATATGTAGTTTGATATTTCAACTGCTCGATCTTTTAACATGTAACCATATTCATATATATATATATATATATATATTAATACGTAATTATGTATGTATGTATGAATAATAGCAGATGAGAGTGTTCAAAACAAAAAATAACAAACTCATTGGCAATTATACTCATCACTACCTCAAATATTCTAATTAAGTAATTGCAAATGTAAAACAATAGGTTACATTTGTAATTACCACAAAAAAAAAAAAAAACAAACAACAAAAAAACAAAAAACAAAGAACAGCTTTTACATCCCCAGAAATTAAATATACTAACTCCAGGGTTGCAGAACCATGAAGAAAGGGAACATCTCCTTGAATTATGTAATGGATGATCTACTGAATTGTGACTATTACATAATTTGACCAATTGTAGCACAGACAAATTTTAACAACATTTCTAATGTGCAATAAATGCATATAATGACAAATCATATAGCACTCATACACCTATCTTTTAGATGAGACTTTAACCTGAGGTTCCATCTGCCAGAATTTGTGGTAGGTGGATGCAAAATATCCCAATGTACTTACTGAAAAAAGTATGGGAAGTTCCCCACAGCCTTGGCCAAGTTTCATCCTCTTTGTCTGCCAGTTTTCCTACTCAATGGATTTCAAGATGATAATGTGGGTTTAAACTGTTTTGTTGTTTTCAGCTATTTGAGAAACTATTCACCTTTCCTTTTTATACCTGGTCTTTATTTTCTTCATATAATTTTCAATAAACAGCTTACTAACTACAAAATGAATTAGTTAAAGAAGATATAAATAACATACATTAAGGCAAATACATAATGGACCTTAGAATAGCAAATTCCTCTTACAAAATACAATCAGCTTTTGTCAAATGAAAACTTTTGCCTTCACATAAAGCAAATATATGATCTCATTGCCTCCCTTCTTTATGCAAATATTAAAGCCTGTGAACTCATTACTTTGTGTACTTAGTGCTGTTTTTTCTCAGTTCCATCTAAAACATTTCTGACATTAAATCATTAGCTTCATTTACCTTAAGAAAAAATCACTTGCTTTCACTTTTTCATGATTGACTTCTTTGCTATTATCATCAATAAATCTGTGAACTGTTGCTTCTTTTCAGGTCAGCTCCCTACTATAAAACTTCCTAAATAAGATTTGAGGAGTCACACTTAATCTACCTCTCCAAATAGTAATAAGAAGTCCCTGCAAATGCACTTTAAGTTCATTTAACTTTGCACATTCCCAAATGATCAAAGACACTGATTTACAGTTTTCAAAAAAAATTAATTTTTTTTTGTGAGGTGATATCCAGGAAACCACAATTTTTAATTGTAATTTCTGGTTGTAACCCTTATTCATTATAATGTTCTAGTGTATCTATATATGTGCAAACTTTAAGCACATTCTGTGTGTATAGCACTTAAGGAACTATCTTGACAAGATTAAAAATTGAAAATATGAGAAGAAATACAGACTGTGGTGAATTAGTGCTTTGGCCTGTGGCAATAGGAGGTAGTACCAGCCATGCCAGAAGAAATAGGGCAGCAGATTTGTAACATATGCCAGCATAGCTAGCTCAATTTGTACAGACACTTGTATTCAGAAATGTATTTGTAAAGTTGCTTGTGTTAAAATCTATCAACAATGTGCCCTGCTGGAAAGAAAAGAAATGTACATGCATTATTGCAACTTGAATTAAATATATATGTTTCAACAGATGATACTGGCAGAGCAGAGGTTAATCACAACCCAGCAGCAGCAAACTTTAAAATATATCTGAATTTAAATTACTTGGGTTAAGCCATTAAGATGTTATCCCACAGTTTTGAATGGAGCCAGAGATGCAATGTCTGTACTAGAGAATAGGTTGCAGCTCCTGCAGGAAGTGCGGAATGGTTTTATGGTTTTATGAATTCCAGGATATCTGAGCAAAGCTCTATCTGTGTGTATGGTATCACATAGGTACTAAAATCTTGTCAACTTATAGTGCTAGTGATAGCATGGGAAACAGAGTCAGGTGACCAAATGTGTGTGATGTCATTCTGTAAACCTAAACAATATTTAGATATTAGTAGGCGTCTGCTCTTAGCATTCTGTATTCTGTCTTGGATCTGACAACAAGTACCACTTACCCAAATTATCTTGCCTTGTTCAGTAAGTAGGAACAGTAACTCTTTTAGTCAATCAGAGATAGATAGTGAGATTAGCTAAATACTGTTTTTTTCTATAACTGTGTGAAACTTTCCATCTGTGTTATTTTTAATATTCCCTGTGACTGAAACTCTGATGTTTACTGTAAATAGATATTTAGCATTTTCTTTTTATTTTATTATTTATTATTGAATATATTTTAACTTTTCATTGTGGTCGGTCCCTTTTAGAAAATATTTAAGTTTTCAGAGTATTTGCATGTATTTATTTGGTGATGACTCTGGCCACTCTTGAAAGCCTTGCTGTTTGGTCAACATTACCATCTGTATTAATATTATCTTCACATAGTACAATTGGGTACCCTTTTTAAGAGCCTTATAGTAACTGACTGGTGGTAGTGAAACTACGTTATGGTCTGGACAAAGTTGGTAGAGTGGGAAATCTGTACCATCCTTTCTCGTGTGTGTGTGTGTGTGTGTGTGTGTGTGTGTGTGTGTGTGTGTGTGTGTGTGTGTGTGTGTGTGTGTGAAAATTAAATCTCAAAGAATGTGTGCGTCAGCTACTTCGGGCAGGGACATGAAGCACTGGTTTCACAGAGAGGGTGCTGGAGGACTTGGCTTGAGCACTTGGCAGAGGACCTAACCCTACAGCTATACAGTGGGGAGTCTTAATGGGGACCTGGAGGGAGACAGAGAGATCCAGACCCTGGTCTGAGTGTGTTCCCTGCGTGCTCTTAAAGGAAGTTGTGCTTGATGCAGAGAAGCCTGCATCTGGAAATACTGAGTGTAGCCATTTGTATTTCAAGTGAACATCCCTCTCCAGTGTCAGTGTTGAGGATTCAGGCTCCTTGATTACTGGCCCAGCATGGGGATGTCCCATACTAGCGAGCAGTGATGTGGATATTGAACTTCTGTAGCCTGGAAGCAGTTGTCACTAAAGGTGTGCATTTTCTCAGCAGCCAAAAGGTAGACATTCATTGTTTCATATCACAACCATTTTATTAATTTATTTTTGGTTTTGTTAGTTTAGTTTAGTTAGGGATAGCAGGAAAAAATGTCAGCAGAGGATTATGGCAAGCTGACAAAGAACCAGTTGGCCAAGGTGTTTGAAGTCAAAGGACTGGTGTTTGCCAGCCTGACTAAATGATTTCAGCCTTAGTTGCAGTTCAGATCAGCAACCAGGAGAATAAGCAGTCTAGTGAAGGGAATTTGAAGCCCTCAGAAACAGGACAGTTCACGTTTTGCTCAGAGGACTTAAAAAATATGTCTGGCATTAAAGAGACTTGAACTGGAGGCCAAACATATGAATTAGAATCAGTAGAGAGACGGAAGCAGGCAAAAAAGATGAAATTACAATCAGCAGAGAGAGACAGCAGTGTTTGGAGGCTGAAGAAAATGAGAAGCAGCATCAATATGAGAGGGAGATGCTGACTCTTCACCAGGGTCATGGAGGTAATGGGGAAGGGAATAACTGAACCCCAGAAGCAATAAATGTCAGTAAATATCTTCCACAATTTACAGAGGGTGATAATTTTGATAGTTTTTATCCATATATTTGAAAGGGTATGTAAACAGTATAACACTGACCAAGGGCTCTGGGTACAGTTCCTAACCCCCTTACTCCATGGTAAAGCTGTAACTGCTGTTTCTAAATTGTCTGATATTGATTATTTTAATTATGAAAAAGTCAAGAAATGTTTACTTGAATGCTTTAAGTTAACACCCTGAAGCTTACAGAAAAAGGTTTTATGAGCATAGACTCAAGACAGATGAAAGTGTGTGTGATAATATTTCTGAGTTAAGCACTTATTCTTATTTTCATGGGTGGGTGAGTGGATGTCAGATCACCACTTTTGAATGTCTGGCAGACCTTTTGGTGAGGGAACAACCCCTTAGCACTTTGCCTGAGGACATGAGAATCTGGTTGGCAGACCACGAATGCAACTCTGAAGATGAGCTGTGGAAGAAAGGGGATCTCTACTTAGCAAGCAGGGCATCACTGCACAGGAAAGGGATACCCAGTGCTGCACATGAATATAAGGGAACCCACGGTGAGTAGCTTAAACTGCCCCAACAGAGTCCACCAGTAGCAGGTGAAGCCACTAGCTCAGGTACATGGCCATGATCAAGGGTTACATGTTTTAAATGTAATTAGTAGGGCCATGTAGCATGTAGATGTCCACAGAGGCAAGGTGGGGAAGAAAAGGTTGGGGAGCCAGCAAGTGGCAATAACAGTATGCCAGTGGTAAGTTGTCTAGAGACAGTAGGGGTACCAAACTATCACCAGAAGTTATATCCTCTCTTAATGGATGGAAAACAGGCCACTGCTAAGAGAGACACAACCTCTGATATAACCATTGTGAAGTCTGCAGTGGTTAAAGAGGAGCAGTACTTGCTTGGGTAGTCCACTCCAGTCAGAGCTTTAAGAGGGACCCCATTCGAAATACCTTTGGCCAGGGTTCACCTTGATGGGGGGGGGTGGAAAAGGAAGCAAGCAAGTGGGTGTGTTGAGGATATCCCTGCGGATGTCTTGATAGGGAATAATTTTGATAATGCAGTACCTTGTGTGCATGCAGTTACACGCAGTCAGGCTTGGAGACAGGCATGTGGGTTTGGTAGCCTGGAGAAGACCCAGACAGGTACCACACCTAAAGCCAGGGCTGGTGGTATGGCTATTTCGGGGAGGGAGTTACCCTGTGAGCCTGAAGATGAGCCACAGCTGCTGTTAGGTACTGATGTTACCTTGGACAGAGTGATTGCAAGGACAGAGATGAGTGGTATTACTCAGGTTGACAGTGAGGCACCACTGTCAGCGAATACCATTTTTCCTGTGGCAGGGGAACTGAGAAGAATCACAAAAGTAGAGCTGAAACAGGTTCAGCTCTCAGACCCTACACTAAGAGGCTTGAGGGAGGTAGCTAGGGAGGCACCTGATTCTCAAGGAAAAGGCGACCTTGTATACTGGAACAAAGGGTTACTGTAAAGAGAGTGGACCCCAAAGGGAGAGCTAGAGGGGGAGGTAATACAGCAGTTGGTAGTGCCTAGACCCTATAGTCTGGCACTTCTAGCCATAGCATGTCACATTCCTTTTGCAGGTTATATGGGCATAAAGCATACCGAGAGACATATTATGCAGAACCTTTATTGGCCTGGGATTGCAAGGGATGTACCAATGTACTGCAGGACCTGTGAGCAGTATCAAAAAATAAACAAGGCAGGCAACAAGGTCAAAGCTCCTCTGATGTCTTTGTCTGTGATTGAAGAGCCATTTCAGAGGGTAGCTATGGATATTGTTGGGCCTTTGAGTACCCCAAACTCTATAGGGAAGAAGTATATCCTGGTGGTAGTAGACTATGCTACTAGATACCCTGAAGCAGTGGCTCTGTCCTCCATGGAGGCAGAAAAGATGGGAAATGCTTTTTAAGAAATTTTCAGTAGGGTAGGTTTCCTGAGAGAAATGCTGTCTGACAGAGGTGCCAATTTCATGTCAGACCTAGTGGATTGTCTGTGGAAGCACTGTGGGGTGAAGCACCTAAAGATCACTGCCTACCATCCTCAGACTGAAGGTTTTGTGGAGAGGTTAAACTCTACACTAAAGTCCATGCTATGTGCATTTGCAGACCAGTTTGAGAGTGGCCCCATCTGCTGTTTGCTTACAGAGGGATATCCCAGGCATCCAAAGGTTTTTCACCCTTTGAGTTGCTGTATGGGCATAGGGTGAGGGGACCTTTAGATATAATTCATGATGACTGGGAGGGTGAGTGTGAAGCCCACAAGGAGTCTGTTGTGGCATGTGATTCCCCATCACTGGCCCAGTAATTAAGGAGCCTCAATCCTCACCACTGGCAATAGTGGGGTACATGCACACTGGGAGGATGACAAGTACACACACTATAAAGTGCAATTTCCTTTAAGAGCACACCAAGATCACAGTCAGTCTGGGGCTGGTTTCTCCCTCTTTCTCCAGATTCCCAATAAGACTCCCCAATGGCACAGCTGTAGAGTTGAGATCTCAGCTGAGTGGTCAAGCTAAGACTTCCAGCACCCACTCTATCCAACCAGTGCTTTGTGTCCCTGCCCAAGTAACTGACACAGACACACACTTTAGGATTTGATTTATATACAAACACACACACACACACACACACACACACACACACACACACACACACACACACACACACACACACACACACACACACACACACCTGGGGAATGCTGGCACAGGTTTACTAGCTATGCCCCCCTTCTGCTCGGACTATAAGGTAGTTCCAGCTGCCACCAGCCACTACTTATCAGCTACTTAAGGCTCTTAACAAAGGGTGTCCAATCCTACTGTGTAATGTTACTATTAATCCAAATGGTAGCCTAACCAAGAACAAGGCTATTTAGTAGTTGCCTGTACAGTGTCACCAAATACATATGCAAGTACTCTCAGAGCTAAAATATGTCTCACAAATATCAGCCACAAAGATAGGTTTAAATATATTTAATAATAAATAATAAAAGAACAAGACAATACTCAGTAACTCAACACAATAACCTCAGAGTTCAAAATCACAGGAAATATTTAAAACAACATTGCAGGACAGTCTCAAATAAATACAGAAAACATCTAAACTAATCTTTACTATAGTCCTAACTATATCTGAAAGAGTTACTATGCCCTAAAAAAACTTACAGCATGGTAAGTGCAGATGTAATAATGAGTGGATGTTCTTGCTAGGTCAGAGACAAAATATAAAATGCCCAGTCTCTCTCTCTGAGAGAGTTTTAAATTAATATCAAATATTACTGCTCGTTAGCTTGGATGACATCACTTTTTGTCACCTGACTTTAGTTCCCAAGCCACCCCCTTTGTCACAAACTAACAGACTTAAACATCTCTGTGTGAAAAATACATAGCCTTCAGATGTTTGCTCAGAGCTGTGCAGCTGCTGGGAAGTCATAAAGCAATAAAACACTTCTGCATATCAAACTTGGCAATTACTTCTCTTCCAAGACAATACAAAAACTTCTAGCTGTAGACATTGTGTCTGCTACTGAACTTAAACTGAAAGGTAACTTTTATAGCACAATTGTAAAACAATTTAATTTCAACTTATTTTCTTAAAGTTTTGCAAGTTAACCCTCTATGTTCTAGTTTTTACTGTTAAAACATTTACATTTACATAATTACAATAGTTTATATACATTTCTATTCTGAGCCAGCAGGACATGCTGTGGTTAATTTTAGCCCAGTACTTTACATCTTTACACACACTTCTGTATGAATCATATCGATATTCACAAATGACATAGAATTATTTACAAAATTCCAGATAGCTGGGCTAGCAGTATTTCCCTTTTGTCACATGGCATATGTATTAAACCTTAGGACAAGGCTCATGGGCTTGACCCAGGGGAAGCTGGCAGGAAACTAACACCCAAAAGCCGAAAAAGGTCTGGTATGACAGGAATGGTCGAACCAGACAGTATGCTGTGGGGCAGTAGGTGATGGTTCTCATTCCTGTCAGACACAATAAACAGCAGGCAGCTTGGGAGGGACCCTTCAAAGTGGTAAGGAAAGTCAGTGATGTTAGCTGCATGGTAGAACTGCTAGGCAGGAGGCAGGGGCACAGACTTTACCATATTACCCTGATGAAACCTTACCATGACAGGGAGGCCCTTGTGCTAAGTACTTGCAGTTAGAGGCATCAGGGGTCTGAGGGGGATCTATGGTTACAACGAGCCAGCCAGCAAAATGCCAAGTTATTATGGTGGAGCCTACGGTTGCAGGCATATGATATGACAGTGCAGCACTTTAGTGATGTCAGCAATGCCAAGGCAAATGGGATCTCAAAACAGGGTATAAGGTAATGTATTCCCAGATAAGCCCATTCCTCTCAAGCAACGTTTCTCAAGGGGCTCTTGAAAAACTAGCTTGAGTCTTCAAATGGGGGAGAGGTGTGATGATAGGAGGTACTGACAGCCAAGCCAGGAGAAATATGACAGTGAATTTATAACATATGTCAGGATAGCTAGCTGGAATTTTGTAAAGAATTATATGTCATTTGTGTATCAAACTGATTTGTACAGATGCTTGTGTTCAAAATATATTTGTAAAGTTGCTTGTGTTAAAAAGTATCAACAGTGTGCCCTGCTGGAAAGAAAAGAAATGTACATGCATTATTGCAACTGAATTAAATGTATATGTTTCAACAGAGCAGAGGTTAATCACAATCCAGCTGCAGCAAACTTTAAAATATATCTGAAATTAAATTACTTTATGGGTTAAGCCATAACGATATTATCCCACAGTTTTGAATAGAGTTAGAGAATGGGTTGTAGCTCCTGTAGGAAGAATGGAATGGTTTTATGAATTCCAGGAGATCTGAGCAAAGCTCTGTCTGTGTGTATGGTAACAGGTGCTAAAATTCTGTCAACTTCTAGTATTGGTGATAACATGGGAAACAGCGTCAGATGACCAAATGTGTGTGATGTCATTCTGTAAGCTAAAAATAATATTTAGATATTAGTAGGAGTTTCTCTCAGCATTCTGTATTCTGTCTTCTGTCTTGGATCTGACAACAAGGACCACTTACCCAAATTATCTTGCCTTGCTCAGTAAGTAGGAACAGTAACTCTTTTAGTCAATCAGGAATAGATAGTGATATTAGCTAAATACTGATTTTCTATAACCATGGGAAAATTTCCATCAGTGTTATTTTTAATATTCCCTGTGACTGAAACTGATGTTTACTGTAAATAGATATTTAGTATTTTCTTGTTCTTTTATTATTTATTATTAACTATATTTAAACTTTTCATTGTGGCTGGTCCCTTTTAGAAAACATTTAAGTTTTGAGAGTATTTGCATATATTTATTTGGTGATAACTCTGGACACTCCTGAAAGCCTTGCTGTTTGGTCAACATTACCATTTGTATTAATATTAACTTCACTCAGTACAGCTGGGTACCCTTTTTAAGAGCCTTATAGTGACTGTCTGCTGGTAGTGAAACCATCTTATAATCTGGGCAAAGCTGGTAGAGTGGGTAGTCTGTGCCATCCTTTCCCAGGTGTGTGTGTGTGTGTGTGTGTGTGTGTGTGTGTGTGTGTGTGTGTGTGTGTGTGTGTTTGTGTGTGTCTGAAAATAAAATCTCAAAGAGTGTGTATGTCAGCTACTTGGGGCATGGACATGAAGCACTGGTTTCACAGAGAGGGTGCTAGAGGACTTGGCTTGGACACTCAGCTGAGGACCTAATCCTATAGCTGTACCAGTAGGGAGTCTTACTGGGGACCTGGATGGAGACAGAGAGATCCAGACCCTAGACTGAGTGTGTTTCCTGTGTGGTCTTAAGGGAAATTGTGTTTGATGCTGAGAGGTCTGCATCTGGAGATACTGAGTGTAGCCATTTGTATTTCAAGTGAACATTCCTCTCCAGTGTCAGTGGTGAGGATTAACGCTCCTTGATTACTGACACAGTGTGAGGACTTCACATGGCCTAAAATGCCAAGTTCCATGAAAATCTTATGTTTTCTCAATACTCAGTTAGTCCAGCTGTTGGATTTAAAATAGAAAATCAGGGTCCCTGAAAAAGATGTGTTTTTAGGTGCCCAATGCCCATCCTCCACATGCCAATATGATCTCCACACTCCCCCCATCAAATGTGGGTTAAATGTTGAGAGATATTTAGATGCTTATAGGTTCATAGGTAGGTACTAGGCTATCTGCCTGAAGACATTTATAAGCCTAGCCAGAATGTGTTGGCTTTCTCCACCCCCTTAGATTAGTTCCCTGTGCCTCTGTCCAGCAGAGCCATTGAAGTGATCCCTGGAGTAAACTTTCTGTTTTCTATCCACTCGTCAAGGTTTCTCTTGAAGAGGGATAGCGAGGAGCTCTGCCTAATGTAGATTGGAATCTTGTTCCAGAGCATGGGAAGTCTCTGGGACAGGAATCTATCCCTCCAGCATGTCTTATTTATTGTTGTGGTGAGGTTTAGATCCCTGGAGCATGTGGCTCAAGGGGATATGGTTTTCTTTAGGTGGAGCATGTCCATCAATTCTGGGTTGGACATGGCCTTGTATGTCAGGCAGAGATCACCTCCGAGTAGGCGGTATGCAACCGAGTACAGCTGGAGTTTCTTCAGTCGAGCTGCATAGGGCATCTGCTTAAGGCCAGTGATCCTCTTGGTGAGGTACTTCTGGGGTCTTTCCAGTTGTTGCAGGTGTCTTGTAAGGTACATCCCAAATGGGCATTGTACTCTATGATGGGTCTGATGAGTGATGCATAGAGGGGCCCAATGACCTCTTTCGATCTGGATGCAAACCCTTTTGTGATTAGGTGGGCCACATAGAAGGATTTTCTAACCACTTTGGCATTGTGATTATTAAAGGAGAGGTTACTATCCACTTGGGTCCCCAGATCCCTTATTACGTCTTCCGTATTTAGGGAGCTACCACCTATGTGGTAGTTTGTGGGTACTTTGTTTTTTCCAAAGGGGATGACTATGCACTTTTTGGCATTTAGCTTGAGGCTATGGTTTTGACACCAGGTATCTGTCTCAGTGAGACCCTTTTGGAGGATGTCTGTGTCAGCCAGAGAATCAATCATAGCCCCTAGTTTGCAGTCATCTGCGAACTTGGTCAGCCATAGTCCTCCTGTGCTTGCCTGTACCTCTGAGAAGTATATGCCAAACAGGAGGGGTCCTAGGACTGAGCCCTGGGGAATGCCACTTGTAACCGGTTTAGAGTCAGACTTAGCTCTCGCAACTCTTACCATATGGGTTCTGTCCGTGAGCCAGTTGGCAACCCATCTCGTGACATAGGGGTTTATGTTCAGGCTAGTGAGCTTGCCTATGATACCTGAGTGGGGAATGGTGTTGAAGGCCTTTGCAAGGTCTAAGTAGGCAGTGTGGGCCACCTTTCCCTTGTCTATAGCCTTGGTAACTGTCTCAAAGAAGTCCACCAGGTTTAGGAGGCATGATCTGCCCTTAACAAACTGGGTAGGGTCCAGCGTTTGGAGGTTTCCAATGTCTCTGTTAATGCAGTCATACACACATTATAAGAGATAGCTTTATCAAATAAGCCATAACAATTTACCTATGGTCACTCTAAAATTTTTAAAATGGACATTTGAAAGAACTTGCATGCCAATACCTTCTCTTGCTGTCCTACTGAGGACTTACAATCTTCAAATCATTTTTGCCTTTATGTATCTCGGGCTTCAAGTGGATGTCAAAAGAAGACTTTCAGCATTTGTACTTCTCGGATCTACAATTCTGTCAATGATTATTCATAAAATAAACTGTTTAGGACTGCCTTTTCATCAAGACATGAATATTATGCACACGTCAGACCTGCATTAAGAATTCAGCCTTCATTAACATTTAGGATTGTGCTCCGCATGCTCTCAACTTGATGGATACAGTTTTCCAAAGATCCTCTTGTACCACCTTCTACCCATGATATCCTGCCCCTCTCTCTTCCACTTCCAGTTTCTGATCAAGCCAAGGGCAACAAAACATACAGAACTGATAAACTTTTCCTCGGGGTGGGGTTGGGGGAATGTTTAACGAAGACAGAATTCTCCAATCAAATTTATTATGGTATGTACCTAACCTTCATTTTGTTAAGGAGATCTGATCTTTATTAACCTTTAGGACAGACTCCCTAGCAGTTATTCCTGGAAGGCTGGCCTTCTGAAACACACTCTTAATCACTGTAGCCCCAGGGAAAGATCCTGAAGTTATGTCCAGTTTACAATGCCTAGCAAAAGAGTCCAGAGACCAAGTTACTGCTGCACATAAGTTACCTACAGATGCATTATGCTAACAGGCTGTAGCAGCAGCTCAAGCAGAGTGAGCCTTATGAGGGAATTACCAGGTTTACCTATTATACAAGTGTCAAGTTAATAAGCTAGATAGTGATCTTTTATTTTATTTATTCATTCATTCATTTGTTGACCGGGAAAGTCCGACTAGGACAGAGCCTATTTTCAGTGGAGGCCCGGGGAGAAATGCTCCAATTGCCCTAGACTGTGTAAAAGAAAAGAAAAAATCAGCAGTGGATTATCCTTTCTGAAGGTCTTGGTCCTGTTCACATAATTCATAACTTGCCAGTGAACATCTATACAATGCAGCAGGCACTCACCACGGTTAGAGTTTCTCTGCAGAACACTGCAAGCTCAACAGACAGCCTATACTCAGCAGGATCCTTTAACATAAAATGAGGGATTGGTTAAAGGAAGTTTTTCTTCAAGGAAAAGAATGTATGGAGGACTGTTCAAAGATATCCTTCTTGCTGAAGTCAGAGCTTCTAGGAAAATGTTTTTTCATGCCACACTCCTCAAATATGCAAGTGCCAATGGTTCAAAGTGAGTAAAAGTTATTTTCCCCAGAAGAAAATGTTAATTGGGGGGGGGCGAGGGTGTTCCCCAGAGAAAGATGCCCTTATGGAAAGCACTGCACATTTAAGGGAAGCTAGAGAACATGAACCTTGTCCACTATGAAAGGCACAAGTCAAAAACTAACAAATATTGACAAACCATGGAAACATGTTACCTGTACTGTGTTTATATCTTTCTTGTTTCATCTAGGTCTGTACTAGCTTTGCAAAGCACAACAGTTCTCAGTGGGACGAACTGTTAAAACCACTGAGACAGTTCATTTTTTACCCTTCACTAAGAATTATATAGTGGGACTCAATTTTGTTTCCTTAATTTTTTCTACAGAGGTGCTTACCCTGTAATTGAAGTTCATGATCAGTTAACCTGCTCTAACTGTAGGTGACACGTGGAAACGCTTACAACTCAGTCTTGTGGTACTTCACCACTTAGGTAGTTATTAAATATCTGTTCATTTACTACTCTCTGTGAGCATGAGTTTGCAGCTTGCTATGTCCCATTCCACTGACGGTAAGCCTGCTTACTTTAGAAATGCTAGTGCAGTGTAGTAACTGGTTCCTGCTTACTGACAATCTCCAGTCTTTCAAAGAATATTTTAGAGAAGAGTAACTATTTGCTTAGTTTAATGGCTACTTCCTTACTACAAATATTAGTAAGCAGTTTTCCATTACTCACAGCCACCCAACAGTGCACCCACTTATATGAAGATTGTTAAGAAATCATTACATTAGTTTCAGACTCCATTTAAACAAACATCTTTCATATAATCCCAACTAGTCTAATACACCCACACAAACTAAGTCATCCTGCCTCTAAGCCTATATCTTTAATGACTCCTGAAGCCAGAGATGCAGGTAATGTGTTAATAATAGGCAACTCTGCAGTCATGTGCAGTGATGTTCCACTCAACAGATTGTGCAAGGATAGGGTCACAGTCAGCTGCATCAGAACTCATGATGTGACAACAGCCCTTAGTTTTTTTTTTCTCCCAAAGTATGAGTCTTCTCTCACTGTTGCCCATGTCAGTGTGAATGATTTTATATGCTCTAGCTTGAGGAAGTGTACTGACATATTGTTGGGCTCTTTATATAGTATCAAGACAGGAAAGACATTTGTCTTGAGCAGCATCTTGTCTTCTCCAATAACACTGCCACAGTTTGAATTCAAAATAATTGTTTTAACAATTTGCTTATTAACCAGTGTCATTCCCAGGGTGAACCCATGTGTGTCGTCATAGGAAATTATCACTGACAGGCCAACTTGCTTTACTAGTGATAGCCCTTGTCTTGGTCTTCAAGGCTTCTCTATACAAAGAAAGACTTTCTCTCCCATAATGCCTTTTTAGGCAAAGCTAATCTATTACATACACCAGCCTAGCAAACTGTAAAACAGCCTACACTCAGATGGTTCAGCTCGATGCAAGGAATCTGGATAATACAGTTCCTGACACAAGCACAATCACATATGTGCAGAGGCAGAAACTTGTCACCACTCTGCTAATGCTTCTACTTCAATATCCAAATACTGTGCTTATTACTGACTGCCTGGTGGTGGTGGACATTAAAGTCATGTGCTTACCATAACTTTGCATCTGTGTTGTCCATCTTCATTCTTCCTCAACGAATGGATCTCAGATCTGACTTGGCAGTTTTTTTTCCCTGAATTTATTTGACCTGGCAGTATACCATGGCACCTTAAAACCCCCCCTCATCATTTTTGTATTTACCATAATGCCTTTGCAAATAGCCCCCCTACTTTTTACACAACTGCAGTGCTAGCTCTCATTTGCTCATAATCATAAAACAATATATTTGAATTAGTAACCCTTTGAAAGAGCCATCACCTTGCCTTAAACCTAATAAAAAATGGAGACTATTCAGTCCGTATTCCATGGTTAGCATCAGGTGTCCTCATTTGTTTGAATATCATCGTCAGCTGCCATTGATCAGAAAGTCCAATCTCCCCACTATAAATTTCACTGAAAATCTAGGCCAAGAGTGAAACTTGTTTCCTTTCACAAACTTCTTCCAGTAGTCTAACCCATCTTTTCCTCACAGCCAGCATGAAATAACCCCAGATGGTCTTGCACCTATAATGTGCATTCTAAAAGGCTGAAATAATTAAATTTCCTATTTACAGAAACTACGGGAGGTAGACAAAGAAAATAAAGGTGGTTTATTGTACAGAGAATGGACACCTAAAGGAGATCTTGAGGGAGAAGTAATACAGCAGTCGGTAGTACCTAAGGCCTCCCAACAGGCACTTCTGGCCATAGCTCACAATATTCCTTTTGCTGGCCATATGGACATAAAGCATACTAAGGGATGGCTTATGCAGAATTTTTATTGGGAAGGTATTGCAAAAGATATGGTAGATTTCTGCTGAACTTGTCAGCAGTGACAAAATGTTGTCAAGACAGGAGAGAAAGCAAAACTGGATTGATGCATTTGCCTGTTACTAAGGAACAATTTCAAAGGGTAGCTACTGACTCAGTGGAACCTTTTAGTGTCATAGACTCCACAGGTAAGAAGTATATCCTAGTGGTCCTGGATTATGCCATTAGATACCCAGAAGTAGTGTCCCTATCTTTCATTGAAGCAGAGAAGGTGACTAGTAATTTTCAGCAGGGTAGGTTATCCTGGAGAAATACTGACAGACAGAGGTGCCAGCTTCATATCAGATCTAATGGCCTGTTTGTGAAAGTGTTGTGGGGAAAGGCATTTAAAGACTATCCTTACTATCCACAGACAAATGGCCTGGTGCACACGTTTAACTCTACACTATAAACAATCTTGGGAATATTTGCAGAACAGTTCAAGAAGGAGTGGGATGAGTACTTGCCTGATTTCCTCTTTGCATACAGAGGTGCTCCAGGAATCCTTAGGTTTTTCACCCTTTGATGTGTTGTAGCATCAAGGTGGGGAGGCCTGTGGATTTAGCTTATGATGATCAGAAGGCTGAGTGTGAGTTCTAACATGACTGCTGAAGAGTGTGTCCTAAACTTCAGGACCAGGCTTAGGGAGATTATGGGGAGGGTCCAGAAGTACCTGGCAGTGGCACAACATCAGCAAAAATGCCTGGTATGACAGGATAGCTAATGACAGGCAGCATTTTATTGGGTAGCTGGTGATGGTGTTTATTCCTGTTTGGTACAGGAAGATAAAGTTAGCATGGAAGGAACTTTTCACTGCTGTGAAGAAGGTCAGTTTTATCTGCATGGTAGTGTGGGATACAGTTTAGTCACTAGAGGCATTTAATCTGAATGCTGTTTGGAGGAAAAAAATAGCTGAAAACCCTTTTGGTGATTTTTGAAGGTGGAATGTTCCCCACTGTTGAAAGACCTTGGAGTTTGTATACATAAATTGTAAAGGTGGATGGTCTCTCCTAGTAGGAGATGTATGGGTGCCCCATGCAAAAAATAAAATATTTTTTGAAAATTGCCAAGCATGGTTTTCAGAATTTTTTCCCCATTGAGCAGTATTTTGTGTAATTTCCTTCTGTGATTTGATATGAGTCCAACAGAGTTGCCAAATAGAAGGAAGAAGTGCATACTCTACCATGTCAACATGATAAAGTCCTGTCAGGACAGAGAAGACCTGGTTCTCAATATCTGGAGTGAAATACAGGAGGAAATGGAGGTGGATCTGGTGGTAGATCTCTTCAGTGAGGCTCAGTGTAACACCTTGGTGACTGAGGTAGCCCTATTCCACCAGCTATCATTTATAAAGGATCAGGAGGTCCAAGTAATACAACAGAGACTTCTAAGGCCTAAGTAATTTGGGAATGTTCTACATCTGCTACTAGGAAGCTGGTATGGACATTCTTAGGGACATTACCATAGCAAAGGAAGCATCTTCCCCACTACAGTATGATAGCCACTACTCTTACAGACCTTACCCAAAACAGTAGACCAAATAAGGTAATCTGGGTTCCAGCCTATGAACAGGCATTTCACATGCTCAAAGAGGTTCGAGTAGACCTTCTGGATTTGCGAGTCCCGGCTACAGTCAAGAATTCATGGTGCAAGGAGTACCTGGAAAATATGCATGGGTTTAGATAGATTGCTGTTAAGCAACTGTTCTTTGATAATAACTCCAGAGCACAAAAACTTTTGTCACAATGACTTAGGCAACTGAAAGTAGAAAGGCTTGTTGCCATACGTAGGGAGGCTATAACAAGAAAAATAACCAGAGATCCTGTAGAGGTAATTCAGGTTTTTACAAATGTTATAAAAATTTGTATAAAACAGAGAAGTGAGTAAATCAAGAAAAAGCACAAATGGAAATATTTATGGAAGACTTAAATATGCCAAGGTTAGAGGTAGATGAGGTTCAACAACTAACAATTAAGAAAGGAGAAGATGAGATAAAAATGATGTCTAACCAATCTGCAAGATGGTCTCTAGGAATAGATGGTATTCATGTGGAAGTTTGGAAGCTAGGAGGGAAGAAAGCGATAAAGATCTAGAAGGGTGTGTTTAACAGTATTTTAAAGGGAGGGGAGACACCAACATACTGGAAAAAAGCTGTGGTGACTGTAATACCTAAAGATGGTAAAGACCCATCTGATCCAACTTCATATAGGCCCATTTCAATTTTAAACAATGATTATAAAGTGTTTATGTCTATAATGGCTAAAAGAATGTCAAAAGTGATGCCAAAACTGATAGTTATGGACCAATTTGGTTTTATCGAAGGAAGGTAAACATTTAACAACATTAATAGAACAATGATGATCCAGAGGGATCGTAAGAAAATACTGCCATTTTTGGCAGATCTTGATGCAGAGAAAGCATTCACAGCATAAGCTGGGATTTTATGAATAGGAAATGCATTTTCTGATACAATAATAAGTGAATTAGAATGATATATGAAGGATCAGAGGCAAACATCAAAGTGGGAGTGCTCCTCTGTGATAAGTTCTGTCTAAACGGAGGAATGATGCGAGAGTAATCTATTTCCCTTTATTATTTCTGTTATATTTAGAACCATTGATAAAAACAATAAGGGATTCAGAAATTCAAGAATATAATGGTCATGGTGTTCAAGAAATGTTGGCTTTATCTGCAGATAATATTATTTTGTACATGATGGAATCAGAAAGGAACATCCCAGTGTTGTGGAACATTCTGAAATAGTTCTGGGTTTTTATATAAAATTAATGAAGACAAAACAAGGGCTATAGCTATAAACTATGTAACTACACATGAATTGGTTCAGCAATACCCATATTTATGAGGATATGATAAAATGAAGTTTTTAAGAGTATGGATTTAAAAGGATTTTGTTATGCAAGCTATGGACATCTAGGAAGAGACTATACAAAAGATAATACAAAAACTGAGAAAATGGAAGCTCTTGCATATGGATAACAAGATACAAACAGTAAAAATGTTTTTAGTCCCTTTAGTTTTGTACACAGGCCAGGCACATTTTTGTCAACCAGAGGAAAAGTTGTGAATAGTAATTATTAAAGAGTTGAAGGATTTTATTCGGGAGGGGAAGAGATTCTTGATCCTCCCAGTATACAGTTAAGGCTTTTATACATAACACAAACAGAAAACTACAATTCAAAGTGGAAAGGGATGATGATGATGAAGCTGGGTGGGGGGTAATGCAAGAAATAAGGAAAGAATTGAATTTTGGATGCAGATCCTTAAGGAGAATAATAACAGAATGTTATATTCATAAAGTAGCAGAAAGTATACTGAGAACTAAGCCAACATTGGAATGGAGCAAAGAGATTCTGCCCTTAGGGATGGCTGCAGTTAGGAGTACAGAGAGTGGGCAACAGGGGTCTGGAAGTTACTGGAGGAAGCTTGCAAAGGAACCAAGGTACTGGGAACAAATAAAATTTGGATTGCATGATAGTTATTGCCTTTCTTATCAGGGATTTATATCAGAGTATAGACAAAGGGATATGGGAATCCTAAACAAAAAAAATTATGCATTGGTTGAGTTTTTAATTAAATCTAGAACATAAGCCACTGTTAAAAAGGGATAATTATTAGGGCATATAAAATATTGCATGATAACTATAGGAATCAATCAGAAGAGGTCAGAAAAGATTGGGAAGAGAAAGTAGATATGCATTTCATAAAGATGCAATGGGAGGACACATGTATGGCTCCCTATTATGCAACAAAATCTAGAAGATTTAGAATTTTTTCAGGAAAGTATTTGCATAGATCCTTTTATAACCCGAACAGATTCCAAAGAATTTTTCCTCAGGTAGACGGTGAATGTTTGGAGGTATGATGGAGAAGAAAGAGGTAACTTGGAGCAAATGTTTTGGAAGTGTAATGAGTTGTCAGACTTTAAAAACTGCCTGCAGAGTACTCTGTCAGGAATACAGGGTGAGCAAATAAGTGTAACTAAGGAATTTATTTTTTTGAGCTGGGATACAGGATCTGAAATGACTAGATATTGTAAGGGCTTGTTAAGTTTAATTCTGGTGGCTGCCAAAAAAAAAAGCATTACTAGAAAATGGAAATCTAAATATAAAACAACTATACTTGAAGTAGTGAATATTGTAAAAGAGATAAAATAACAGGAAGTGGGATCTTTGGAAAAGGGTAGGAATAAATGGGTTCCTATTACGTTATCGAAAGATAATGTAATCTAATGATCAAAACTTCTAAATGGCAGCATTTCGAAGATCGCATTGTGGGATCGCAGTACAGTGAGGATTGGAATATTTGCCCTTTCCTCACTGTAGTGTGATCTCGGAGTTGGAATATATATTTAGTGGGGGGTGTGGGGGCCCAGTCCCCTACAATACAAGCTTCAAAATGTTGCCATTTCGATGTTTTGATCATTCGATTATGCTATCTTGAGATAACGTAATATGAACCCGAATAAATTACATGGAAAAAGTGGAAATTGTGGGAACAATACATGCAGAAAAATGTTTTGGGTGAGGACTGAGGTTTAAAAGAAGGTAGGAATAGAACAATGTATTTAATGTTGTTTAGATTAGTTGATATAAATAATGTATGTGATGTATAATGTTTGTAAATGCAAACATGTTAATGTGGTTTAATTACTTTTATATAAATGTAAGTTTGCCTATGTCACGAGTGATAATTCAACAACAGTGTTAAAAAAAGCATTCACTGTCTAGGAAGACACTTCAGCTATGGGGTGTGGGCTGTACACAGCCAGGTTTTATCAAAAGCAGACGTCATCCCAGGGAAGTATCCTGTGCAGCCATAGAGAAGTGTCTTGGCATAATTACGGCTCTGCAAAGCAGCAACACTGCCTGTATCTCAGAAAGTTCACAGTGGTTATGGTCTTCATTTATTCACAGGGGTTACACTGGACAAGACAGCAAAATTGTAAAGCTTTTTAGAGGGAGTTTAGCCTTCAGCTAATGGAAATGCAGATAGTGTATCCAGAAAGTGAATGGGATAACATACCAGAAGAGTATACCCTTGTCTCTAACTCTCTTTCTTGAGGGATTTTCCCAGAAGACCTTTTTTAGGTTGTTATGGGGTAGAAACTGTGATGCCATGGGACAGAAACCGAATACAAAATGTGATGTCTTTATTTTTTTTGTCTTTCTTAAGGCAGACCATAACATATTTATAAGTTATATTAAGAATGACATTGGTGATCAAGAAGAAGAGGAGGAGTGTGAGGACAGCACCAAGGATCAAATGGTGGAACTTGAAAAAGGGTGATTGTGAGGTGGCGTTCAAGGAAGAGTTAAGACAGGCACTGGGTGGCAGTGAAGTGTAACTGAATAGCTGGGTAACTACAGCAGAGCTAGTAAGGGAGACTGCTAGAAAGGTGCTTGGTGTGACATCTGGACAGAGGAAGGAGGACAAGGAGACCTGGTGGTGGAATGAGGAAGTACAGGAGAGTATACAGAGAAAGCGGTTGCCGAAGAAGAAGTGGGATTGTCAGAGAGATGAAGAAAGTAGACAGGAGTATAAGGAGATGAGGTGCATAGTAAAGAGAGAGGTGGCAAAGGCTAAGGATAGGGCGTATAGAGAGTTGTATGAAAGGTTGGACACTAAGGAGGGAGGAAAGGACCTGTACCAATTGGCTAGACAGAGGGACCGAGCTAGGAAAGATGTGCAACAGGTAAGAGTGATAAAGGATAATGAGGGAAACGTACTCACTAGCAAGGAGAATGTGTTGAATAGATGGAAGGAGTACTTTGAGGGGCTGATGAATGAAGAGAATGAGAGAGAGAGAGAGAAGGCTGGATGATGTGGGGATAGTGAATCAGGAAGTGCAATGGATTAGCAGGGCAGAAGTAAGGATAGCTATGAAGAGGATGAAGAATGGAAAGGCTGTTGGTCCAGATGACATACTTGTGGAAGCTTGGAGGTGTTTAGGAGAAATGACAGTGGAATTTTTAACCAGATTGTTTAATGAAATCTTGGAAAGTGAGAGGATGCCTAAGGAGTGGAGAAAATGTGTTTTGGTACCAATTTTTAAGAATAAGGGTGATGTGCAGAGTTGTAGTAACTACAGAGTGATAAAACTGATCAGTCACAGCATGATATTATGGGAAAGAGTAGTGGAAGCTAGGTTAAGAAGGGAGGTGATGATTAGTGATCAGCAGTATGGTTTCATGCCACGGAAGAGCACTACAGATGCGATGTTTGTTCTGAGAGTGTTGATGGAAAAGTACAGAGAAGGTCAGAAGGAGTTGCATTGTGTCTTTGTGGACTTAGATAAAGCATATGACAGGGTGCCTAGAGAGGAGTTGTGGTATTGTATGAGGAAGTCAGGAGTGGCAGAGAAGTATGTAAGAGTGGTACAGGATATGTACAAGGGTAGTGTGACAGCGGTGAGATCTGCAGTGGGAGTGACAGATGTGTTTAAGGTGGAGGTGGGATTACATCAATGATCAGCTCTGAGACCTTTCTTATTTGCACTGGTGATGGACAGGTTGACAGACGAGATCAGACAGGAGCCCCCATGGACTATGATGTTTGCAGATGACATTGTGATATGTAGTGAGAGTAGGGAACAGGTTGAGGAGACCCTGGAGAGGTGGAGATATGCTCTAGAGAGGAGAGGAATGAAGGTCAGCCGGACTAAGATGGAATATGTGTGTGTGAATGAAAGGGAGGATAGAGGAATGGTGAGGATGCAGGGAGTAGAGTTGGCAAAGGTGGATGAGTTTAAATACTTGGGATCAACAGTTCAGAGTAATGGCAAGTGTGGAAGAGAGGTGAAGAAGAGAGTACAGGCAGGGTGGAGTGGGTGGAGAAAAGTGTCAGGAGTGATTTGTGACGGACAAGTACCAGTAAGAGTGAAAGGGAAGGTCTACAAAAGAGTAGTGAGACCAGCTATGTTATATGGGTTGGTGACAGTGGCATTGACAAAAAGGCAGGAGTCAGAGCTAGATGTGGCAGAGTTAAAGATGGTAAGATTTGCACTGGGTGTGACGAGGGAAGACAGGATTAGGAATAAGTATATTAGAGGTTCAGCCCAGCTTGGACAGTTTGGGAACAAAGCCAGAGAGGCGAGATTACGTTGGTTTGGACATGTGCTGAGGAGGGATGCTGGGTATATTGGGAAAAGGATGCTAAGGATGAAGCTGCCAGGTAAGAGGAAAAAGAGGAAGGCCTAAGATAAGGTTTATGGATGTGGTGAGAGAGGACATGCAGGTGATTGGTGTGACAAAGCAAGATGCAGAGGACAGGAAGAAATGGAAACAGGTGATCTGCTGTGGCGACCTCTAACCGGGAAAAGCCAAAAGAAGAAGAAGAAGATTAAGCTTTGTGAAATCTGAAAACTGCACTGTGGAATTCTATTTATAAGGTGCCTTAACCATGACAATAGAACTGTATTTGTATTTCTCCTATTAAGTAGAGAAAAATATGTTAAAAGACTGTAACGTTATTCTGATGGGACACAGTTATTGTCCCAGAATGTCATACGAGTCTCACTCAGGAAATAATTAATTGTTGCCTTAACTGCAGATAGGTCATAAACCAGGCCAGTCAGAAAACTTTGATTTAATGTTCTAAAAAAAGCCAGGCGAGGAAAGTAACAACAACATGTGAAACCATGTGTTTACTTTCTGTTGAGCTTTTTGCATGTTAGGAAAGCAAACTGTTAATTACCTCTGGTTCCTGTGAGAAAAATAATAAGTTAAATATTTATGTTGACATGAAAGTAGTATGAAGTCAATCTTGATGGCGGACCTTGGTATGGGAACATCTATTCAAGTCTGTTATTCTGCAGCTGCATATTTAATATTCTAGTAACTTAGCAGTTAAAGCTTCAGTTTTCTTTAAGCTTAGAGTCAGCCAGGCTACCTAGCTATTATAAGAATTTTCCTTTCAAGTATTCTGTTTGTGCTGTTAGTTATTTTCTACTCTTTATACAAATGCATTTACTTCTGCACGTTTATATTGTATCAGCATAACTTCTTTGGTTTTAAGTAAGTTTTTTTCATTTATTCATTTTTCAAGATCTTGTGTCTGGTAATTATTTATTTATTATTTTATCTGTGGTGCCAGGAGGATGAAGCAGACAATATGGCTTGTTGTGGTGCATGCAGTCACCAGTAACCTTTCAGAGGAGACAGATGGAAGAGTAATACCAGGGCTAGGGAAGTTACTAGAGAGATATAATGAGAGGGAGGTGGCAGCAACATTTTCAGAAGTATTACCTGTGCTGATGCAGACTGGTGAAAGAGAGGATTATGAGGGAGAAGAGTGTGAAGGCCTATTAGGAGAACAGGAGGTGACCTTTTGTGGAGGCTGGGCCTGTGATAAGCACAGGATCCATCATTGCCACCAGTGCTTAACGCTGCACTGGAAATTTATTTTTTGAATTTTTATAATTTTAAATTAAAGTTGAAGGGTGACAGAGAGAGTGCTGCAGAAAGGAAAGTAAGTATTCTGGCACTAGAGAGAAGGTAAAAACAGATGAGAAGGTGAGGGTGACAGATCATGACAAGATCGTATTCCTTTGCATTGTAAATAGTCCTAATAAGAAGGCGGGGCAGCTGCAAGCAGTGATGCAGTAGGGTAATGTTGACCCTAAGTGATCATGTCAGATATAAAGTATTGCAGAACAGTAAGATTACACAGACACACACACACACACACACACACACACACACACACACACACACACACACACACACACACACACACACACACACACACACACACACACACACATTATGTGCTCAGGCTACTAGGGTCCTGTGCCTCATAGTTCAACTCTGCACTCATTCCTTACTCTATGGCTTACTTCCACATGCCAATAAACTTTCCCTCTAGCTTCTAAGATAATGAATTAATTTGCTAGCTGCTGGATAGTGCATTTCCTATAAGCTTTTATGAAGCAGTAATGAAAACTATTTGTCTGGACATGTTTTATCTTGAGTTTTGTTACAGAACTGTTTGACACTGTAGGCAGTAATGTTCTTAAAAGTAAAATGAAGGAGAGACATTTTGTATGGCATAGGCTGGAGGAGGAATCAGTGAAAATGGTCAGAAGGCAATCAAAAGCAGCATGCGGTGTCAACTCCCTTTGAATAACTTGCAACTAAAATAAACATAAATAACTAGAAAAATGGATTTTCTTTTACAGTCCTTCTTGATTGAGGAGCAAGCTACTCACATTTGTAAGAATTCACTATGTGTTTTTTGGATCATAAGTAACACTTACACGAGGTTATAAATATCAGTCAATCTTCTAGAAAATCAATATATTTCAAACTTGATATTTAAACTTTTGAATTTATAAGGACATTCAGATGCTAGGGTTTTAACGCTGCACTGGAAATGCCCGAGGCATCAAATCCATTTTGACTCACAATAAGGAGTTAGTTGGGTGCTTTTAACAACCATATAATTGATATGCTTTGATGAGCTCTTGGGCTCTTTAACAGATAATTTTGCTCTAAAAGCAGACGGTTTAAAAATAAATTAGCCCCCATTTATGACATTTCATATGCTGATGTATTTGTATCTCAAAATAACATTTGTTACCAGTGCTCTGTTCCTATAATAACCTTAAGCCTGTTATTTATGTATTTGTTTAAATTTGTTTACCTCGGTAGAACACCGATTAAATGATGACCAATTCCAGACTCAGCCCACAGAGTGTTTACACTGGCATGTTTGGGTTTGAGTATATACTGACTTCAAAGCCTTGCCACTCGGGCACATGTTGTCTTTGAGTTTGTATTAGTCTCAGATCTGGTTGTCTGCTACTCTTTAGCTTTGAGCTTCTTGGTGAACAAACCAAGTGTTTTGCACAGTGTTCTTCTGCACAAAGTAAACATTTATACCTTGCAGTAACAGCAGTATATCGAGTCGTATGAGTTTTAACTGCTGAGCAACTGTATAAGCAGGTGCAGGTAGAGTTGTTTAAAGACACGGAATTAATAATATTGTAGACGGAAGGGTTGGTGTTTTATTTATGAAAGTAGGAATGGTGGGATAGTGGTCACTGAAACATGAGGCTAGGATAGAGAGAAAACTAATTTTTCTAGTCAGTTTGTGAGTGCCTAGTCTAGGCCTGAACTTACCTGACAGGAGGTTAGAACAAGTTGCCTACTGCACTTTGAGGAAGGGATTTATTAAACAGGGTTTAGCAAAGAGAAACAGTGAGTCTCCTGGCCCACTGTAGCCTAAATCTTCTATGTGTCTGTTACAGGACTTTTTCTCCCCAACATATTTGGTACTTACCTCTGGGTTTAATAACACTAGAGGCTTAAATTTAAGGTAAATGTTTTAGAACAAAAGACAAATCTTCCTCTGATGTTATGCTCATGAAAGCCATGTTCATGTGTAGTCAACTTTTCTTTGTTGGTGAGTGCAACATGGGACATCTGTGTTATTGTGCATTGTTGAGCCAGTGTTCTGAAGCACCATGTTTTTAATGGAAATGTACATATTGCTCCAGATGGCTCGATAAATGGAATGTTATATATGTCTTTTTTTATACATTTATATATTTGCCAGGGTCTTCTGCCCAAGTCCAGTTTATATTCACAGACCTTTACTTCTTATGTAAGTAAGTGACTTTTGCCTAGATGTGGGGATGGTGCATGTAGAAACTGAAGCAGCATTTGACAACATGAATACAATTTTGATATTGAACTTTTTATAAACACTAGTAACTTTGATGCTGCTATCTCATTATGCCAATTAAACAGAAAATGGATAACTCTAGGATACAGTTGTGAGGTGCAGAGCACATATAATTTCTGGTTGACAAAAGTATCAAATGGAGAGTAACTATGTATGCACCTTTGTTGGTTTTCCTCCAGCTTCTTGACATCTGCTCAGGCACGGATCCTTAACTATATTTTTCTTGCATCTGTTTGGACACATCTTATAGCAGTGATTGTAGGGAAGCAATAGTCAACATAGGGAAATGTTTTTTTTTTTTTCAGATGTGAATTTGCAACTGTGTTTTTTCAAAAATATCAATTCCAAACAACCAAAAAATACCTTTTGCTGAGGCAAACTGTATCCACTACTGACATTAAAACCAGAAAGAAGAAAATGGATGACAGAAGCGCTTGGTTAAACTCTCTCAGCTTTATTTTCAGCAGCAGCAAAGCTTTCAGGTTTCCCCTTCTTTAGTGCTAAGCATTAGCTAACTGCTAATGTAGTTAGGATGGGGCTGCCCAGGTCATAAGGTATTAAGGGGCAAGATCCGCAGATACTGATTGGTCAGTAGTGTAGTACCAGTATTTATTTCTCTACCAGCATTTCCGAATGCCAGTACGGCAATGAATGCTAATATGCGAATACTGCTTTTGCAGGCAGGACTGAGACTAGACTATGAGGTATAAGTTGTAGCAAGCTGTTGCTACACATGTAATAAGCAGTTTGTTACAGGTTTTGAAAGTAGAAAGAGGTTTTTTTTTGTAGTCCTGTTATTTATTTATTTATTTACTTATTTATTTTTCTTCTCAGGTCAGAGTTGAAGGGTGCTCATTGGGTGAGGCGTCAAGGCATTAAATCATGGAAATTTCCAGAAAGTCTATTGTCTGCTGTATGAATGTAACTGACAAACCAAAAGGCAGGAATTTTTAAGGTCAAGGAGCAGGAACCTCTTGATCTGATGCATGAGAAAGTGAGGTTTGTTTTGTAAAGTTTGTGCTAACTGTCTATCATCCAGGTCTGGCCTATCCTGAGATATCTTACAGAGTTCAAATGGCATGACCCTCTTTCTGTGAAGATTCACTGTTTGCCTTTAAGATGCAGCTCACAGAAGCAATTTGAGAAAAGTTATACATGTGATCTGGATGCTGTAATAGTGAGTTTGTTCTATTTTGCTTGCTTGTTGTATTTGGTAAATTTTAGACAGTAGTATTTGGGGCTCTGTAATATTTCTAGATACATTTATCTAGTATTTAGATGGGTAGTTAGATTTTTCTTTTTATGCATCTTATCTGTTTTAATTAATTCATTTATTTATTTTGCAATTGCCTATTTCTTTGAATATTTAACTCTTAAGCTGTATTGCTGGGCTATATTTTAGATAAGTTACATAACCAGTTGTGAATGATTCATTGTGTATTTATTAATTAATACAAGGGTACTGATATCTGCTGCCACAGGACTGTGGCATTCATCTCCGAAAAGAAAGAAAAAACTGTTTAACTAAGACAACTATCTTATATGTTATCTGGCTTATACTTTTAAGAGCTGTATAATAACTAGTAATCTTGTATGTAATGGCTTAGATCCATCTGATGGCGGTGAACTACCTTAGGTAGGCAAGAAGAAAGGATGGTGCAGAACTGGAGGGCATTACTAGCCTTCCCTGACATTTATTCTGTGTGTGTGTGTGTGTGTGTGTGTGTGTGTGTGTGTGTGTGTGTGTGTGTGTGTGTGTGAATGCATTTTTTTTCAAATTACAATTACTATTGATAAACTAGCAGTGTAAGGCATTAATCTCAGAGTGAGTTGGGTGAGAGCTTAATGACCTAGGCCCTGTAATTTTGCTCTTCTGATGTTAGGCACAGTGCCTATTTGGGAGTGGATGGGTGTGGGCCCATAGCACAGGACAGTAAGGCAAATTTGTCTGTACCCTTTCATGACCTATGGTTAAGACAATTGCTAAGAAGGATACTACATCAGGCAAAGTGATTGTTAAGCTTGCAATGGTTAAAAAGGAGCAATTCTTGTCCAGGCAGTCCATTCCAGTTAGGGCCTAGGGAGATGCATCTTTTCAGGTACTACTGGCTGGAATTTACTTAGACTGGAGACAGGCAATGGAACAAGCACGTGGCAGTATTGGGTGATATCCCAGCAGATGTTTCAACAAGAAATTATTTTAATAATACAGTACCTTACATGCATGTGGGTATACACAGCCAGGCATGGAAGCAAGCACTTGGGAAGGCAGCAGGGAGAGGACATAGCTAGTGGTTGTACCTTCAAAAGAGGCTAGTGATGTGGCTATTTTATGCAAGAGAATATTTGTAGTGGCAATTCTGAACCTGATATATAGATTTCAACAGGTCCTGGGATACCCTCACGGTTTGCTTCAGAGCAAGAGTTAGGTGGTAGTAGCAAGCCTGATTCAAAGCACAACTGCCACAAGATACCAGTTCCTTTGGATGGGTAACTTGGGAGGCTCACATAGAAATAAATTAGATAGGTTCAGGTCTCAGACACCAATACATAACTTGAGGGAGGTAGCTAAAGAAACTTTTGACCCTTATATGTGATGAGGGTGTCTGTTTATTGAGACAAAGAGCTATTATACAGAGATGAACTCTATGAGGAGGGCTAGCATGCAAAGTGATACAGCAGGTGGTATTTCCAGGGGCCTATTGATTGACACTTCTGGCCTTAGCACACGATTATCCTTTTTTAGACAATATGGGCACAATATATACAAATGAGGTTTAAGCAAATCTTCTATTGACTAGGTCCTGCAAGAGATGTGACAGGGTATTACAAAACAGGCGAGCAGTCCCAAAATGGTTGGCAGGGCAGTAGATAAAGCTAAGACTGCTGTAATGGCTTTGCCTCTTATTGATGGACTGTTTCAGAGAGTACCTATGGATATTGCTGGCTTTTTGTACCCTAAGCACCACAGGTAAGTGGTACAGTGACAGTTGTGGTGGTGGACCATGCTACTAGATACCCTGATGCCACAGCTTTATCCTTTATTGAGGAAGAGAAGGTGGTCAGTGCTCTGTTAGAAAATTTTAGCAGGTTAAGTTTTCACAGGGAAGTACAGAGGGAGAAAGAGAGAGAGAGAGTTGATATGTTCTTGTCAGACCTGCTGACCCATGGAAGTGGTGTGATGTAAACATTTAAAGATTACCCCCAAACCCATAGCCATGACCTAGAATGGTCTGGTGTAGAGGTTTAAATTTACTCAAAAAAACAAACAAACAAACCAGTCGAGAGTATCTACAGACCACTTCAAGTGAGAGTCAGACAAGTACCTGCCTCATCTTCTCTTTGGATATAGATAGGTTCAGGTTTCTGCCATTTGCATTGCTGTATGATCACAAAATGAGGAGAACACTCTGTATTTTATTTGTGATGAGTTACAGGGCAGATATGATTCCTGTAAAGTGTCTGTTCTGAAGTATTTCCTAAATTTCAGAACTTGGGCTTAGGGAAGTCACAGGGCTGGCTCAGCAGCCCCTAACACAATCACTACAGCATCAAATAATCTGGTACGACTTCACAGCCATGGCCGGAAAATATGCTGTTAGGCAGAAAATGGTGGTGCTTATTCCTGGTGACAAAACAAGCTGCAGTCAGTATAGGTAGGTTATTTCACTATTATGAGGAATGGAACTAATGCTAGCTACATGGTGGAGTTGCCAGGCAGGAGGCAGAAATATAACATCTCCCATGTTAACATGATAAAGCCCTACCATGATAAACTAGTACTTAGTACTTGCAGTAGATTACTTGAAGAATCAGATGGTGATTCTTTGTAAACCTTCTCAGTGGGGATCTGTATGACCCCTCATGGGATGACATAGTACTTTCACAGTAGTATTCTCCCATCTAGGTTCCTGAAATCTGATCAGTACTACAGGAGTTTCTGGACACGCTCACTTGTAAGCCATGTCAGGGTGTGTCCAATCAGTGGAGCACCATGTGGACATAGAGATCCAATGGCCCATCAAAGTATGAGTGACAAAAGTGTTTGTTTTGGGTTATAGAATGGGTGGTGCATGGTGGTAAGGTTCAGGCAGAACCTGCCAAAGTAGAAACTGTTCAGGCTGTGTCTACCCTTATTATCAAGGATGCCAATTCACATGTCCTCTTAAGACAAGGAAATGGCTGTGCACCTAAAGGGTGCACCCACAATTAAAAATTTGCTTCTTGGGGTTCAGGAAGGTAGGAAGAGGTATAAGGAGGTTGTAATAAACTCAGGCAAATATAGGTATTTTCCAGATGAGAAATGTAAATGTGCGATAGAACTTACCACTATTTATTCAATAATGTAAAAGGCTATACAAAGCTTGTGATTTTTTTTCTGTGAAATGTGTAAAAACTGTAACTTTTACAGTCTTGTGTTCCTGTGAAATATAGAAAATATGTATAAAACATGAAATGCACACAAGCTATCTAAAACAGAAAATGATGTAAAATGTAAAAAAGAAGATGGCAGAGGATACACAAATGTTTTGCTTGGATTTGAGGCAGACTAACTGCAAGATAAACTGTGACATTTCTCTGTTGAGGGACAGGTAATGGCTTATTGAGGAAAGGTACCGTTTGTTTTTCTATACTGGGCAAGGTAGCAAGAAGCAAACACACATAAACACATATATGTGTGCTTAAAAGCAAAAGTAGCCAAGCTGAACATGAAAGAACACATTACTTAAGGCATTAGATCATGGAATTTATCAGAAAGGTTACTAGCTGCAATTTGACTGCAGTTGACAAACAAAAGGCTGGACCCTCAGGCCCAGAGGCTGCTGTCTCTTGATCTGATGCAGAGAAGTGAGACAGAGATTTGCTTGGAAAGGTTTGTACTAATTGTATATGTCCATCTTGTTGTGAATACTCATCTCTTGCCTTGAAGACCCAGGTTACAGAATGCATTTTACAGAACATATCTATGTGGTGACCTGGATGACCTGCAACGGTGAGTTTATTTTGTTTTGCTTGCATTTTATATTTCATAGTTTATCAGGTTAACTTGTGTATACTAGGCTAACAACAACAGGGGCCTTTTTAAGCCTAGCCATGCATCCCAAATGTATTCAACAAGTATTTGATGCCATAGAGGTTATTTTAAGGAGTGTATCTAAACTAAAGGATGGGTGGCTGCTACTGTCCTTTACAGACATAGGTGCCAGACTGGGGTGAATTTCTATTTCCCCATTCTCTGGTCCATGTTATGCTTAAACAGAACTCTGCTTCACATGGACAGAAAGCCTGCTCCAGAGAAGGGGTATTCTTTGTGACACATACCTGCCCCTCCAACATGTCCTGTTTATATCACAAGCAAAGTCTAAGTCCCTAGATTGGGTAGTTCTGATACTATTCATTTTGCAGATATGCAAAGGGTCCATTACAGCTCGTTCTAAGGATGCCTTGTATGTCAGCCATAGAGCTCCCCTCAAACGTCTGTAGGAGACAGAATATGGGGATAGGGCTTTGAAGTGATCTGCATAGGACATGTTGGTAATACCCTGTATTCTTTTAGTGAGGAATCTCTGTGGATGTTCCAGTTGTTGCTTGTGCCTGGTCAGATATATACCAAAAGGGGCACTGTACTTAGTGATGGGTCTGATGAAGGCCAAATACAGGGGAATGATTACTTCCTTTGACCTAAATGCCATGACCTTACTTATAAGTTGAGCAACATAGAACATTTCCTTACTACCTTAGACACACGTTGGTTGAAATCCAGGTTACTATCTACATACGTCGACAAGTCCCTGACTACTGGGTCTACTCTTAGGAGTCTATCAATGAGGTAGCTTCCTGGGATATCTGACTTTCCAAAGGGCACTGTTATGCATTCATTGAGTTTAAAACCATTGCTCTGGTAACATTCAGTTGTCTGTGTTAGCACTTCCTAGAGGATATTAGTGTCTTGGTGGATTGTAAGACAGCTCCTAGTTTGCGATCATCTGCAAACATGGTCAGCCACAGGCCCTTGAAGTTGGCCTTCACTTCTGAGAAGCAGATGCTAAAAAGTAGCAGACCCAGAACAGAGAGCCATACAAGACTCATCTAGTGGCAGGCCTCTTTGTGGAGGTGGATTCTCTTATCCTAACTACCTAGGTCCTACCTGAGAGCCAGATGGCTATCCAGTGAGTAACACAGGGATTTATGCCTAATTCCATGAATTTATTTACAATGTCCATGTGGGATATTGTAGCAAATGCCTTAGCCAGGTCAAGGTAGGAACTTTGCACCATTTTACCCTCATCCATTGCCTTGGTGACCTTCTTGAAGAAGTCCACCAGGTTGAGTAGACATGATCTGCCCTTGACAAAGCCAAACTGGGTTGTGTCCAGTGTCTGAAGGATTTCTATGTTATTGTTAATCAGTTTTATGATAATTCTTAACATGACTTTGCATATGAGACTAGTCAGACTTATGTGTCTTGTAGATACCAGAGTTCATTGATGGACTACCCCTGTGTAGAGAGATTATCATTGCATTTGTCCATTCACATGGCATGAAGCCTATCTGGAGGCTGTGGTTAAACAGTCCCTCCAAAATCCTTATAGATCATGTTTCATATTATTTATGAGGCATCCTATGTATCATCTGGGTCCATCAATGTGGTGATCTTGGCCTTGGAGACAGCATTTAAGACCTACTCCCTAGTGATAACTGGGGGGGGGGGGTTATGTTTGATGGTATTTCCTGGTGGTGGCTTGGCAGGAGGTGGTGGAACAACTGAAGCTGAATATGTTTGCTGTATCTTCAATACCCATGTATGTGGCTCCATTTACAATTAGTTCTACACACTGCTGAGAACTGTCTTTGTGGTTGTGGACATAGCTAAAGAAAGCCTTATGGATGTCCTTGACCGGGGAGGAAGGTTTTACCTTAAAATTGGGCTTTGGTAGATATGGTAGGTTAGAGTGATGACAATTTTTATCCTGCTGGACATTGCACTTCCTGATGTTTACTATGAATTTTTTACTTTTGTTGTACAACATACTTCTGATGTTTGGATTCTACCATAGTGGTTTGATTTGTAAGTTTGATCTAAGCTTATTTGTGAGAGGTGCAGCAGTCTCTATGCATCTTTTAAAATGATTGTAATGGGTTTCTGTGAACAATTTTGCATAGGCAGCTGTGTTCTCAGGACTTGGGGGACTTGAAATTTTCATAGGTTACCACATAATAATAAGACGTTTGCCTTAGAATAGTTCCTAAATGTTATATGGTTATCCTGGGTCTTGGCTTTAATTTTTATTTCAAAGGAGACACCTTTATGGATCCCAGCTTACCTGAGAAGATATTACACTGAAGGGGCAGGGGATGCAGTGTTCTGTCATGTTTGTGAGTACTAGGCCCAGAATGTTTGCACCTGTAGTGGGTGTATGGACTATCTGCTCCAGGGTGTTTGTGTTTACAAAGTCCAGAAATCTCTTGGCTTGCAAGTATGGGGTCATGTATGATTCACAGTTTAGAGTGGGGCAGTTAAAGTTGCCCATGAATATGATATTGCATTGAATGATGTGTGTCTCCAATAAGTTTAAGTATGGATTTCCTACATCATAGAGGGTGACATATATAGCTTGCAAGGTATGGTATGGGACTTTGCCTATGGTAATTTGGAAGCTCCAACACATCATCCTGTTTGACCAGCCTTGAGGTGTGATTCTTAGTGATGTAGCTGGCCTAAATGTGTGGAAGGCATTGTAGCCCTGCACTGCTATGGTGCTCTCCATGGCTTTAGAACATGTCTTGGTAACTGCACAGATGTCTACATTCTCCATGGTGAGGAGTGCTTGGAGGGAGTGGAGTTTCTTATTTGGATTCCTGGCATTAAGCAGTAACACCTTTAGATTCAATTGGGTTAGTCTTGTTATGTAGGAAGGTTTGTCAGTTTGGCATTGCCTAAAAAAGGCACTATGGGGAGGACAATGTCTTAACTAATATTTGAAAGCCTAGAGGTGACAAATGTAGGCAATCAAAGTAACATGATCTGTTGACCACATCCTCCCATGCTGACAATATTGAACCCCCTTAGACTGACACCAGAAGCTAAGTCAATTATTATAGTCAATCATCTTCTGCTTATACTGAGGCATCATTCTGGGTAAAGGTAGAATGCTGCTCAATGCTAGACTCATAAGAGACTGGGACACATAGTCTGTAAGCTCCATAATGTCTCTCTTTATATAGTCCAGGGAAGAACACCTCAGGTCATTTACACCCACATGGACTATGGTTGAGTTATACTGGCAATTGTGGTCAAGTGATCTGAGTGTGTGCATAATCTGGTGGAACCTGACCCTTGATGGACAATTGGTTGTGACTTTCTCCTAACTCAGCCTGGTAAGTGGGACATGTTTGTGTCTCACAACAGAGTCTCCTATGACTAAAATATTGGGTTGTGTGATGGCTTGTATCATGGGCTTTAAAGCTGGGGGGGGGGTCTGTGAGGTGTGGCAGAATGTGCTGTGGTGGGTGTTGTTTTGGTAGAGTGCTTTTGGTGTTTCTGAGGATATTTGTTGTAGGTCCAAATTATGGGTGGTCCTTGGGTTTAAGAAGATTATTTTTAAGTGCCTCAGCATAAATGGGTCTAGTCTGATCCATACTGTGTATGTTGTGGGTGTAGTGTATGCATTTCTGACAAACCTGGTAGGTATTATAAGTGCTTGTATGTGAGAGCTTTGCTTTTAGTGACATTGTGCAAAAGTATCTCTTGCATACCTTATCAGTTTGGTTATCAGTAAAAATAAGGCAAATACTACATTGCCTCAGGACACCCATACCCACCAAGCTGGCTGCGGAAATAGCAGGAAAGTTCAATGTCCAAGGCTACAGGCCCTCTTTAGATAATAAGTAGGTTGTTGCAGTAATATAGACTAGTGACATGATTATCTACTCCATAAAACACATGGGGCAGTGCTTTAGACAGTAGAAAGAGCTAAGCAATTCTTCAAGTCAGAGATGGCTATGAAATATTCTTTTGGGTAGATGGATTTTTTTCTTTTGATGCAATATGCCTGTTTTATGCTTGTTATTTTTTGTTTTTTTGTGCAATTGACTATCAGTGTATTTAACTCTTAAATCATACTGCTGAACTATCTTTTATTAAAATTCTCTTTAATTCTAATAACTTGAGACCAATTATTTATTTTTTACTTATTAGATGGATACAGTTATCTGTTGGTGCAGGATGTTGGCATCCACTTCTGAAAAGAAAGACAGCTCAGCTAACACTACTATCAGCTTTTATATGTTATATGGCTTATATTTTTTAAAGAGTAGAACAATGACTGGTAATTTTGTCTGTGCTGACTGAATTCCAGCTGGTGGCAGTGAACTATGTTAAACCAGGAAAAAGGTTTTATATATGCATATATGGGTCTACCTGATTTAACCAAAAGCTTCAAACGCCGACAACTAGAA